>NC_089591.1:78211894-78511894 GCF_019320115.1 Miscanthus floridulus
AGATGCAGATGGAGCCGCCCCTCTCCTTCGAGGCGAGGGGTCGTTGTCTGAGGTAGCGTCCGCAGGAGGTGACGAGAGGAGGACCAGGGGCAGCCACCGCAGGAGGCAGCGGTCTCCTCCCTCGACACATGACGAGGTGCTAGAGGAGGAGCATGTGACGGCCATGGCCTCGTCCTCGTCAGAGGACGAGAGGGGTCAGCAGACGAGCGAGGGAGGCGAGGCGCTCGAGGGCGAGGGAGGTGAGGCGCTCAAGGGCGAGGGAGGTGAGGCGCTCGACGGCGAGGGAGAGGGTACCGCTACCCGGACTCTCTACGAGCGAGGTCCCGCGAGCCTCCCTTTGGTTCCACTTCCTCACAACCGCTCAGTGATTCGGCCTATGGCAAAGAGGTAAGTAACTATGGATATTATCACAACTACTTCATAAGATATGTTGGAAATCTTAAGAGAAACTGATAAATTTTCTTAATCACTTGTGCAGGGCCTGATTGGTTTTGTCGGGTACTCCAGCACGCACCCCCGCGAGCATCCTTGGTGTTTTATGTAGGAAATGGTACCCCGACATTGTGCAACTGTCCGAAGAGCCGGTGGTGCGGGAGCCGGCCTCCAACTGGGACAGGTACGCGCTGGTCATGGATGACACTTACCGCAACAAGCAGGAGCGAGTATTGGTGGAGTTTTTGGTAAGTCTCTCTCGCACAACATTGCTTAATACATCGCATTCATTGGTTAAATCTTTTATCGAAATAATGAATAGATACATCGGTTTTGTATGCAGAAATATTTCAAGGCTGAAGAAGGACTTGAGGCCCAGGCGGATCGAGCGGCTGCCGCAACTTGTAGGAAGTATGTCATCGAGATGCACCACCATGGGCGCGTCCAGGCCCACATAGACTACTACAGGTCGGTACTTAGACAGTCCCTCCCCAAGCCTCAAGCAAGACGGATTACGCTGACCCGGGACCAGTACCTTGAGGTAGGCGAATAACATTCATAATGATTTGTTTTGATATTAAGTAGGTTCAATTTCATCTTCTTATATGTCAAATACTCGATGACTTGTAGGTGATTCCCTGGTGGTGCCAATCGTATCCCGAGTGCTGGGCCATGATCGTGGACAAGTGGTTATCATAGGACTTTGTTGACACACACGAGAGGCAGCGGAAACAACGTCTGATGAGGCAAGGTCCAACTCACTATCAAGGCAGCCGTAGCCTCCCCGGATACAAACAAGCATACGTAAGTGATTTCTTTCATATATTTTGACGCTCAATTCTGCTTGATTTCTCACCATCTTCCTGTCTTTCTCGCAGGAGGCTGCACACCCGGGCGAGGAGGTCTTGGAGTTCTCTGCGTGGGCTATGTCCCACATGGGCAGGGCGTCGTCCTCTGTCTCCTTCAACCCGGCTGCCCCGCCCCAGGTGTACTCCGACCCGAACGTGTACACTAAAGTCTAAGAGTACACGTCAACGGTAAGGGAGATCTATGGGGAAGATTACAATGTGCGCACTGAGCCCATTGATGCAGAGGTGATCATGAGGCTCGGAGGAGGCAAGAAGCACGGGCGGCTGTGGATTGCAGACGGCGCCATAGACTCCACCACTGTTCCCTCCCTCGACGCTATCCGAGCACGGAGCACGAGCTCCAGCCAGCCCATACGCCCACGGCCTTCTCTAGCACTGCAGCAGGTCCAAGCACTTCAGGTAATTCCTGTTTTACTCATCGTAGTAGATATTTACACACCTAAATTAGATTTGCATTACTGATACATTGGAGTGAAATATTGCAGGCCGAGCTGCAAGAAACAAAAAGGCAAAGTCAAGAGCAGAACGCGGAGCTGACCGCACAGCTACAGGCCCAGAAGGTCGCGTTTAAGGCCGCGCAGAAGCAGATGGCGGAGATGATGGTGATCATGCAAAGTCTTGGGCAAGCATCGGGTGTACCTGTGCAGTTTTCAGCTCCTCCACCTCCTACTTCTGCAGCTACTCCTATAAGTATGAAAGTTCACTTTTCGCTTGTGCTTTGCATGTATGTCGGCGTTCGTGCCGTTGTGGATGTCGGCGTTCGTGCCGTTGTGGATGTCGGCGTTCGTGCCGTCGTTTCTTGCAGGTTTTGGAAACCTCCCCATGCAGGGGAGGTGCTGCCAAAATTTTCAATTGAGTCTAATCTTTTTGTATTCCTACAATACTAGATGCAATCTCTAAGTTCCAAAACTGTTTTCCCGGATTACTCACACATGCAATCTCTGCTCCTTTGTGCAGCTTCCGTCCGCGGGTTCCAATCAACCCGCTAGTGCATCACCGGGTGATCCTGCTTTTCCTTCACCATCGTCTCATAGGCTAGCTTGATGAGGACTCGTGCTAGGTGATGTGGTTGGACTTTAGCGTGATTTGTGATTTATGGTTGTGACTTGTGCTTGGATTTCATTAACTTGTCGTAATAAACATGTGAATGATGATGAACATGTGACTTGTCGTTGTAATATATTGTGATTTGTGGTTCACAATTATGGTTGTGATATATTGTGAGAAAATGGGTTCTGTGTGATATATATATGTATATATATGAAATGCTTGTGTCGATGGAATGCAAAAAACAATTTTTTTTAAATTTCTGCCTCTTTGCCGAGGGCAATGACCAAGGCCCTCGGCAAAGAAGGGTCCTTTGCCGAGGGCCCAAGCAATAGCCCTCGGCAAAGATTTTTTTGGAAAAAAATCCTGACAATTTCTTTGCCGAGGGCCAGGGAGCAGGCCCTCGGCAAAGGGTTAAAAAAATTCAAAAAACCATTTCTTTGCCGAGGGCCGGCCCTCGGCAAAGAATTTTTAAAAAATCCTGAAAATTTCTTTGCCGAGGGCTAGGGAGGAGGCCCTCGACAAAGGTTAAAAAAATAAAAAAATTTATTTGCCGAAGGTCGGCCCTCGGCAAACAAATTAAAAAAAAAACATTTCTTTGCCGAGGGTCGGCCCTCGGCAAAGAAACCACCAACGGCGCCGGCGCCTGACGGCTTCTTTTCTTTGCCGAGTGTCCGATAAAGGGCCCTCAGCAAAGACCCCTTCGCCGTCTAAAAATTCTCCGAGGGGTCTTTGCCGAGGGCAGCCCTCGGCAAAGCCTTTGCCAGGGTTTCTGGGCCTTTGCCGAGGGGCCCTCGGCAAAGCATGCGCCTCCAGTAGTGACTCGTTGCAGGCTCACGAACATAATCAATCTGCTTCGCTTGTTGGTTCAACTAGGGCTTATCAATTAGCCAACAATGTTTTTCTCTCATAACAAACCGGCACCGGTCAGAGTATGGGCAATGCAGCCTTGCGCTCGTCCGTGACAGGGAGCTTACATGCAGGCGCAGCCACTGGCACGCTGGATTCAACATCCACAGTTGTTGACTGTGACAGAATGGCAAAAAAACAGAGTTGCACAACGAACGGTTTCATGCTGGTGGTTACCTGAAGGACAGACAGTGGTGTAGATGCATGGGGGCCTTAGCTGAAAAGGATGCTGCCTAGGCTAGAATAGTAGTAGTGCAACGCTGCTAGCACGCACAACAGAGATGACTGCTGATGGATTCTCTTCTTTGGGCCCGTATAGTTCACCCCAGAGTTGGCGCCGGCCGGACTGGGTTGGCACTGTAGCACACTGGAGTGTTTCGTTTTATTTGATAATAATTATCCCATTATTGACTAATTAGGCTTAAAACGTTCGTCTCGTAAAGTACAACCAAACTGTGCAATTAGTTTTTGATTTCGTTAACATTTAGTACTCCATGTATGTACCGTAAGTTTGATGTGACGGGAAATCTTTTTTTTACATAGTGTCAAAGTTGGGAGTTTTGGTGAACTAAACAAGGGCTCGGTAGATTTGTTTATGTGATGGAGTCTGACCTGTATGCTGCTGGTCTTGCTTGGAAATAAATGTTAACAAGTGTGAATGATTGATTGATTGATGAGTACGTAGTTGAATTCAGTATTCAACTTCAGTATCATATAAATGTGACATGTTCGAATTCAATACGGCTTGGGATACCTCCCCTTTTTAATTAAACTTCAGAAGTTGGATTTACAAAGCTTTCTGATGAGAAAAAAAAAATGCAACGCATTGTGTGAAGAGATAATCAAGTTCAGTGCAGGCAACCTGCACTGCACAAGGACAATAGCCACAGATTGACCATGCAGCTTACAGTGTTCGTTTCGGTTGGATGGCTCATATTTGACTTATAATCCATGGCTTGAACAATATTTTTCTCTCACACCAAACTAACCAGCAGTACTTTCAGTCATGACTTATAAGCTAATCCAGCGGAAATGAATAGGCTGATTCAGCAATTCACCACGCATGGAAAGATTCTTCTGATAAGACAGCAGCGAGTTTATTAACTGACCGGCGGGGTATGTGCATTGTTCCTTACCACTGGGATTAGCTGTATTAAACACACAGGAGGGTAGGAGACATGAACAGATAACCGAGTAGAGTAATGAGTAACTGACGACAAATGATAATTTTTTTGTGCTGACAGAGATGCAGCAATGGCTGCAAGCTGACATTTTGTTTCGACACCGTTGCTCTGAAAGAACGTGTTAGTCGCACGGTATTTTAGTCCAGGCACATACATCGTGTTCCTACATGTATCATCGCAGCTTCATTTCATCCATATGGCTTGGTGTGTGATTTGAGTTGCAGAAACGAAAACAAAATCAGGCAAGATGCAACTTTGTGTATTGATGAAAAGAAAAAAACTATGACTGTCTGTATCAACTTATCTTCCCTTTCTAACTGCAATGATGGTTATCTGACGTCAAATTTGTGTAAAACGTGGCAAGTTCAGATTGTAACCTCATCAATTCAAAACCCAAAAAAAGAAGGACAATAAACAAAACGTGACTATACGCAAAAGAAGTCTTGATAAACCCTTTGCTGATCGGCCCATAAATCCCAACAGTAACTTTCTTCCACACGTTGTGGGCTCCCTCCAAACCACAGCACCACGCGCTTGCGTCTCGGCCCATATAGCCCACAGACACATCTTTCCTCCACGTATTGGCACGGCAGCGGCGCCGGCGCCGCAAAGCCGAACAAACCAGAGACGAGAGACCCCAAAGTTTCCAAACCCCTCCTCGACCTCGGCCTCACCTCTTCCTCCTCCGCTCCCAAACCTAGGGTTTTGCCCGCCGCGGTGCCGCACCGCAGCGCGATGGAGCCCACCTCGTCGGCGTCGATCGCGCGGCAGACGTGGGAGCTGGAGAACAACATCCCCGCGGCGGCCACCGACCCGGACGCGATGGACGCGATCTACCGCTACGACGATTCGGTGCAGGCGCGGGCGCAGCAGGAGAAGCCCTGGGCCAACGACCCGCACCACTTCCGCCGCACCAAGATCTCCGCGCTCGCGCTGCTCAAGATGGTCGTCCACGCCCGCGCCGGGGGCACCATCGAGGTCATGGGGCTCATGCAGGGCAAGTGCGAGGGCGACGCCATCATCGTCATGGACGCCTTCGCGCTCCCCGTCGAGGGCACCGAGACCAGGGTCAATGCCCAGGCCGACGCCTACGAGTACATGGTTGAGTACTCAACCATCAACAAGCAGGTGAGCCCTCCCCGCTTATTCTGCTAACCGTAACCAGTTCAATGCTATTTCCGATCTGACCGAACTATAAAGTAGCTACCAATGCGGTATGGTATCTATGTGTTTGTTTGCGTTACTTGCTTAGATGAAACTGACTTGCCATGGATTTCGGCAATGCTGCTAATCTGGAATTTATCTTCCTTTGCTGGCACCATATAGCCCTTGAATTAGTTGATTATTAACACAATGATAACTGACTTTGATTACTGAAAATGCACGACTCCTACATGTTGCTGACGAACGAGCTGATTTTTTTTTTTAAAAGAACTTCATTATATGGTCACATGGAATATACGACATTCTTGAAATCTAAATTGAGCCATGTTTGTTCAGATTCATTACTTAATAATCAACAGAGAAAAACAGGTCTGTTGATTTGGAAGCCCATGTGTTCAAATTAGATGTACTGTACTGTGGTTTTCGAAGGAAGTCACTATTGTCAAACAGGAGTGTGTTAATATTGCTGTCCAAATCTGGCATTTGATTGGATTTGTAACACATAACTTGCACAATTTTTTTGATGCATTCTTCTTGGTTTGGTTGTTTTGATGTGTTAGTATAGCACACATTGCTGCCCAAATCCAGCATTTGATGGGCTTTGTAACACACACATTGCATTTTTTTCTGCTATCGTTCTTTGGTTTGGTCGTCTTGATGTATTGGTAATGTTGGTAAAGGAGTAAAATAAAAGTAGGTTACATAAGACCGGTGGCAAACTATAGTCCTTTTCAGCTGTTTCTTAGTACACATTTAAACTTGTGGAAGTATGGAATGCATACTCTTTTCCTTTATATCTCTAATTCTCTGTTTGCCCACACCACTGAAGTGCCAAATTTGTTTGGGAAGTACCTTGAATTTAGTTAACACATTTTGTCATCCTCCAATTTATGTTAAATCTAACTTCATTTGTTCTTCATTTGCATAGGCTGGAAGGTTGGAGAATGTGGTTGGCTGGTATCACTCACACCCTGGTTATGGATGCTGGCTCTCAGGAATCGACGTGTCAACTCAGATGCTTAATCAGCAATTCACAGAACCATTCTTGGCTGTTGTGATAGACCCCACAAGGACTGTTTCTGCTGGTAAAGTGGAGATTGGAGCTTTTAGGACATACCCAAAAGATTACCAGCCACCAGATGAGCCTGTGTCTGAGTACCAGACTATCCCACTCAACAAGATAGAAGATTTTGGTGTCCATTGCAAATCGGTACCTTTCTCCCACTTCTTTGTTTGGCTCACATATGTGGTTTAGTTCTGTTCTAACTGGATTTCTTGCAGTACTATGCTTTGGATATAACTTATTTCAAGTCATCCCTGGACTCTCACCTCCTTGATCTGCTCTGGAACAAATACTGGGTCAACACACTATCTTCATCACCACTTCTAGGCAACAGGGATTATGTTGCCGGGCAGATCTTTGATTTAGGCAAGCATTTCATTTATGATGATATCCATTTCCTATATTCAAATTATTATATTTGTTCTGTCCAGATAATATTTTGTACCATTTTACACTTTGCAGCTGATAAACTAGAGCAAGCTGAAGGCCAGCTGGCACACAGTCGATTTGGTGGTATGATTATGCCATCACAACGAAAGAAAGAGGTCAGTTTCTTCATCTGTGTTCTCTAAGCTAACTGGTGTGCCCATTGATGGCCAACACTTCTGTTTTGTCCTTTACAAGGATGATACTGCTTAGTTTTGCATGTCTATTGCCATTTGTCACCCAAGAATTTCTAGGTCTTTTTTGCCCCTTCTATGTTATTTTCAATGAACCAAAATATTGGGTTTGTGTCTGCTAACAAGTGACTCAGTGGGCAAATATATTAATGAATCGAGCTGCTGAAGTTCTAATGATCAAGCCCCTATGAAAGGCTGTTTCTATTGTATGCTTCAATTACACAAATACACCAAAATATCTTGTGATGATGAACTTGTTTTGTTCAGTTACTTTACTGGGAGGACACTTCAGACCAATCTGTTCAAGTCGTAAAGTCGAGTCAGCCACAATTAGTTGGTTTTCTAGTTGACCCTAGTTCGTTAATAAGTCAGTTGTCAGTACCTGACTATAAATCGAATTAACCCATTGGCATTAATGTCTTGCATAGCATGGAACTAGAGAGAATTTTGAGAGCACAAAAAGATTGGGGCTAGCCTGCTAGGTCAAAAACTAAGCTGCCATGTGTGTATATATTGACATAGGAAGATCTGACAAATGGCCCCTTAAATTTTGATATTTGCACAGCAGCATATGTTATAGACCTTAATACAGCTCTTTTGTTTTATATGTTGTGCACTGCTGTCTTCAGCAAGAGGAGTCTCCACTGGCTAAGGTAACACGAGATAGCTCCAAAATCACAGCTGAGCAGGTTCATGGTCTCATGTCACAGGTGATCATTCCTTTTTTTTGTGTGTGTCTTATTACTCAAGAAGTCAAGATTAGGTTAACTTCGTTTGGATCTTTGAATGTTGCCTTGATACTTATGAGTTATGATGATGCCTCCAGGTCATAAAAGACATCCTCTTCAACTCTGTTCACCCGTCAAGCAAGGCAAGCACAAGTGCTCCAGATTCATCCGGTCCTGAGCCTATGGTTGAAGCCTGAGAGTTCCAGCCAAAGGCAACATTGAATATTTGTGTTATGCCATCACTAAGATAGTTGCAAGCGTAGCTATCTGATTCAGAACGTGCAAAACAAGTTATATTTTGTGGTAACAGAATCATTATGTAATTATGAGTTCCCGTCATCTTGGGCTGCCACTGAGAGGGGGTGTGATTTAGGGCCTGTCTGGTTGCTGACCTGGCAAAATTGCTTGGGCCAGGCAGCAATCTCAGGCATTGGATTTTGGAGGCCTGAGGCTGGATGTGGTTGCCTGGACAGGCAGGAGTTAGTTCACTTGCTATATTTCACTAGGTTTCATGGTATGTAGAACGCTATGGCCTTGGTTGGATGCATGCGTATTCACTTCAACCCACATGTGTTAAGTGGATTGGAATAGAACAAGACGAATACATGTGCATTCAAGTCTGTTGGTCTGCACGTTTATTTGATTCATGGTGAAATATTTTGGAACCATTAGACTATAGACTAGTGATTTATTCAAAATTATTAGTTGAAGGCTATGCGTTGGATCGGTATTTGAAAGCTTTCATAGCCAGGAATCATCATCTTAAAATAGTTGTTTGTTTGACTTGCGATTTAGTTATTGGAAGGGTCGCTTTAGTTGTTTGTTTGACTTCGATTTAGTAATTGGGTTTGTTTGACTTCGATTTAGTAATTGGAAGGGTCGCTTATGTTTAGGCTGTTTTATCGGGTATTTGAAGTTTTCATTAACTAGGAATTTCGATCTGTCATTAAGTTTTTGTTTAACTACTTTTCTTTTTTTTTTTTGTGGGTGATATTCTTATGTTATTATCATGTTATTATCGCGGTTACTCGGAAGAACGACAGATACACTCGTCGAGGGTATTAGCACACCGAAGAACTATCGGGATAGGTTTTTTTCTGTTTAGCAGCCCTGCTCAAGGAACGTTGCCAAAGAGTCCCTTGTACCCGTGTTGTCTCGGCTTCCGGTTTGTCTCGGCTTCCGGCGGCTACTTGGTGGCCACGAACGCCTACACGTTCGCCATAGATCACCCGCTCCGACGATGCCACCCTGGCGCGGACGGCCAACCGCGACGCCTCCGTGGCCCCGTCAAATGGCAAGGGCTCGCAGCGCAAGGGCATACTCCAATCAATTTGCTTTTAACCAGAATTTATCCTTGCATTATATCACATCTGTGATTTGTGATGAACAGAGTACCGAATAGAAATATTTATCACCGGCATGTACATACAGATCCTGATAAGGCAGTAATCAAATCGAGTTTCTTGCATCCCTTAATGAAACAAAACATAATAAAATATGGGCTGAACTCATATTCTATCCTTGCCGTTTCCAACTACATTCCTTTCTATCTTAAAAAAAAAAGACGCCATTCCTTCCATCATGATCTCATTTCTCAGCCTTCTCTGCAACGCCTACAATCGAGATGGTAAGCTGATCACTGATTCACTGCAAGAAGAAAGACAAATTAGTCGAAGTTCAAAGAAATGTGAACTTCCTCTTAATGAAATACGTGTCGTGAAAAAAAAACAAATATGAACGAATGTCAATGAAGCCTGGCTGCACACTGTGAAAACATAGCTCAAGCTGACACTGTGCAATACATTATTAAATAAGTTACTGCTAGACAATCTGAAATGTGTGGTTACTCGAGCAGTTGAGCTATCCTCAAACCTTTCGATGATGAACTTAACAACTCTGAGATACTAAATTTGTACTGCTTTTCATCACAAATTCCAGGCTTATGTAAAAACTGATTGATTTCAGCACAGGCTAACTATTTACAATACTAAAAGATAATTAATCAGTAACTAGGCCATACAGTAGCATAAGGCTTTGTACTGCACCTGTGTGCGGTGCTGACTGTGTAAAGATTTTGAACAATTCTCGAAAAACATCAACTACGACGCCGATCTCATGGCCTCTGCTCTTCTTTCATGGACATGCATTTGCCATTTCAAGCTTTCAACGCGTAGGGCATGGACGCAACACGCAGATCCACATCCACACAAGTAGTAAGAAAAATCCAAAGAACTACTGCAACAGGCTCTAAGAGATCTATTAACTAACAAGTCACTGTGTCTATATATATTTTTTTTCAAAATTTAAACTGTTAATGCAGCAATTAAATTTGTGTGGCCTTGATTGTGAGTGCATGTACCTTGTTCAGGTGGTGCCACTGCTTTGATCAGAATGTTTGCATTCTTACAATCTTGACTGAACACCTGCAGTAATGAAATATCATCAGAAAGGAGTGCAAAATAAATTATTTCTGAAGGAATGCAGATCTATATAAGGTTCCAGATATTTCAGATAGTTAAAGTCCGATTTTCATAGTTCAGGAACTGCTTATAGCATATTGTCCATGCTTGTCATCTCCAAGAAAACCATACAACAAATGGGATGGAGGGGGCGTGTACTTATGCTGGGCGGCAATGGCACACTCGAAGAGATCCCTGCTTAGGATTTGGTGCTGGAGGAGGCGGTGCGTCAGCAGGAGACACACTTGATCTGAGGACGTAAAGAAAGAAGCACGGAGGCAGAGACGACAACTAGCTGCCTACAGTGTCAGTGTTAAATCGTCTGAGTCAGTGCACCATAGCACCAATGATATCAGAGCCAGTGCACTACAGTGGATAGCAGCAACAGGAAAGTTCCATACAGTGAAGATGATCAACTGGCTTTTGGATTGGTAATTTTGTTGAGCTTTCCCATTCCTCCCTGGTCCTAACTACAGATCGTAGTTGCATTTAGTATACATTAGTGACTAAAAATACCGGCACCTACAAACATTTAGTTTCTGTGTAACATAAAAACAGTAGCTCAAAAGAAAAGTACCTGCTACAATTCAGTATTTCAATTTCTACGCTTTCTGTATGATAAAACAGTTTCTTATGAAAATATAAAACCCAAATATGTTGAAGCTAGTAACCATGAATCAAAGTAAGTAGAGTACCAAAACAGCATTGGAGGTGTACAGTATAATAAAGACAGAGATGCAGTAGAGAGGGAACTCCTAAGGCAATTATCTGAAAAAATAAAGAGCAGCACATTGCTTGATTAGGCAACAGTATCCTGATTCACAGGCATAACCAGTGGAGAAAATTCCTAATTTCTAGTTTGGCGAAAGAAAAAAAATTTGCTCAGTTTAACTCCAATCAGGTTGGATCCATGCCGTAATCAAGCCAATTAATGAGAAGTTCTTCATATTGCAAAAGCAGAAACTGGATTAAATAAGATCACTCACATTATACAATTTTTTTCCTACAATAGCCTAGAGTAGCAAGAAGCCATCACATGGAACTAATGGAGCAAATGACTTTATCTAAAGAAATGATGATTCCTAATGCATCAAGTGAACTGTCTTCCCTTCTAATGTACTTCGATAAGTAATGCAGTGCATGTATCATACTGAAAATAAGGAAGCACCTGAACAACAAACAGGGAGCAAGTCTAACCATCTTCCTAGAGCCAGAGTGGGAGCCAAGCACACCGCTGGTCACGTCAACACACTGGATCTCCGTGGGCTTGGAGAGGCCCACCTCTCCCAGTGCAACCATCACCTACTCCCTAAGGCTGAGCTCCTCGAAGCTCTCCACAGCCTCAACCCTCTTCCTCTGCTGTGGGTGCTGCGAGCACCACTTTACGCCCCTAGCCTTTTTCCCTCAAGGGAGGCTTCGGGGCAATGAGCCAGGAGGCATCCTTGAGGTGGCGACGAGGCATGCTTGCTTGGCGCTACAAGTCGTCAAATGGGTGTCCTTACCCAATTTGAAAATGAGAGATCAAATTGGTCGCTAGCCCTACCTACTTAATGCTTGCCCACGACCTGAAAGCTCGGACATCTTCAATCCTTTTACTTTGAGCTTCTGTTTTGTCATGCAATGAATTCAAATTCCTATACAGGTTCTTGTGTAGTTTCAGGAAGGCATGCCTGTATTTCCACTTGTCACAGTAAATGTTATGTTCTGACATGTAACTAATGATCTCCATCACCCTTGAAAAATATCCACCTTTAAGAAAATTCAAAACCAAGCAATCAAGCAAGTCCCTATCCAAATCTAGCTCTCCATATTCAAGTCTGCGCTTTATTTCTCCCCACAGCACGGTGATCTCCCTATGCATGTCCATTGAAGAATAACCACACAATATATGGCAAAAAGTATGAGAGGTGGGTCTGATATTTTGCTCTCTCATACGCTTATATGTGCAAAGAGCATCTTCCATCATTTTTGCCTTGCAGAAGAAAAGAACCGAATTATTGAACTCTAATGTCAAGTGCTCTCCAGAGTTGTAATGTTTAATTTCATCAGCCAAAGCAGCAAACAAAGATGAACTACTAAGGGGTATTTCATATTTCACTACTTTGGCAATATTCTTGATGGTAAATGGTGAATTAGTATGAATATCATCCATGGTAGATGCTATCTTTTGTATCTGTTGAAGAAGGCCATTGAATTCTTCTGACTTATTCTCCTTCTCATATGCTCTCAGAAGAGAAATGTAACCAGTAATCCCGACTGGAATCCCGGCTGACTCCAAATCATCTATGATATCATGAGCAGCATGCAACCATCCCATTTGAATGAATGCATTAACCACATCTTGAGGAGAAATTAGCTCTAGACCATCTTTATGTGACGTAATAAAAAAGCTAGACAGTATATGCATATTCCTTGATTTCATACAGCCAATAACAAGTTTAGCAAGAGCCTTTTCAGTATGAAGAAGGTTTCCATCAGTAAGAACAACAAGGCCGAATTGGCTTTCTGTACCCAAAACAAAACCCCTGTCAACCTTTTCAGGATCAAACATTATTCTATATCCGCTTTTCAGATTTCCAGAGCTAATTTGTATGATACTTTGTTTCTGCAAACCATTGCAAAAGAAAGCACTAGGTTTCCGTTGCTGATGCAGATCGATTAAAAACTTTGCAGCAGCATCCATGTCATTATATTTGAAATGCAGGCTCAATAGACTGTCATAAAAATGCTGGTAGTACTGACGAAATGTCAAAGATGTTAAAGAGTCGATGCTTCTTTTCATGTGTATCAACTCATCTCGTTGCCCAACCATCTCAAAGACACGGCTAGCCATCACCACTGTATTTACATCGGCCACAACTCCGATCAATGACATCAGTTCCATTATTTTCTGGGCCTTGATAATGCATTTAAAGTTCACGCATGACTCCAAAACCATATTGAACAAGGTGACATTGTTTTTTATTGGATCTAGTTTTTTCATCTCCCGCCTATCTGTAACTTGGTCCAAGAAACTCTCGCAAGTCTCAATCAGAACATCAGTGGAAAGGTAGGATCCTACCTGTGACTTCAACATATGCAGAAATACCATGCTCAGCATATCAACATCAGGAAGCTTTCTACTCTCCAGTATGATCCTCAGGACCATGCAGGCTGGGACAGGCATCTGATCTCTCGCAAGCGCCAATGCTAGCCTCATTAGTGAGCCACAATTGAGAAGATTTCTGTTAATTTGATAAACTGAGAGAACCATGTCAAATGCCCTCTGAAGCCACCTCCGACTAGACATGTAGGTCAGCGACACAATCATACTATTCAGTACCCGAGGCTCAGGAAGACCGTGAAGCTTCTTGTAATTGCTCAAAGATTGCAGCGCCTCTTCAACATTTCCATCCTTCATAGCACAGTCTATCTTCCTCAACAGAGTATCACGGGAAGGCGCCTCCCATGGTAGAACCTTACTGGTGCCAGTGCTTGTGGAAATATACCTCCTCCATGGTCCATAAACATTGTTGGCCTGGAACAAGAACAAAAGAATTCATATTATTGGCCACTAAAGCAAAGTCAACCATGCACAAGTATGTATACCTCAAACTGTTTCCAAGCAGTGTGTTCTTACAGGCGAGGTAGCTCCAGTAGCATGAGGAACAGACACGAGGCGCAGGTAGCGGCAGCACGCCAGAAACAACCTCCTCATTCGAGGCAGCGTGCTGGTGAAATGATGGAAGGGTGGCCAGTGGTGGATCCAGAAAAAATATACAGGGGTGAAACTCAGCGCTCTAGAACAAGTGAACAACATAATTCCATCACATTCCATACAAGTCAAAACGTACTAGTTTAAAGTGGTATAATTCAATACATAATTCAGTAAACGGGTTTGTATAGAGCTACAAAATTCATTTGGTTTGGTATATAATTAGAAAATGGCCAAAACACAAAGGTCTCATAATACATTAAGTTTAACAACAAAAAAAAAGCATATCAGGCTCTGATTTGATTGCAAGATAACATAAGCGAATCCCTCGTCAATGTCTACTGAAACAATGAATATATCCCTTCCCACACGCATAATAATGTAACAAACCAATTCCAAGCTAAGATAAAGCTCCTAAACAAAATCTAGAGATTCTACACTAAACTCATCAGAGACACAGAGATGTTTTTTTTTTAACGAGAGAGACACGGAGGTTGTTAAGCAAACGTACACTTGAAATCACCACATCAGAGCAGCGCAGATGTAGAGGGCCGAGGACGGCGCTGGACGATTAGCGCTACAGCCTACAGGCACAGCCGTGGACGACAGGGACGGCGGCAGAGGCACGGAGGTAGAGAACAGGGACGCGACGGCGCTGGATGGCGGCTCCGACGCGCGGGACTGGTCGAGCGCTGGCGGGTTTCGGCGGCTCGGCGCGCGCTGCCCGGTGGTTGGGTCGGTCGTCGGCCGCCGCTCGGTCGAGTCGGGACGCCGCCTCAGACGGAGCTGGGAAATAGCACCGCCGCAGGGACTGACAGGGAGATGGGCTACCGCCGCAGGGACTGGCAGCGCGTTGGGCTTTCTCCAGTTTCGGCCTTCAGTTCAACGTCTAAGTAGTAGAAGGGTTTTGGGCCAAATTGGGGTGGTTTTGGGCCTATACAGTGTCCTTTAGACCCGCCCCTGAGTCCCTGAGTATAGGGCACCTGCTCTCGAGTCTCTCGACTCGGCTGCTGCCGACGCCGCCACCACGATTCCGCTCGCAGTGACTGGATCCTACCGCCGCAGCCCGCTGCCTACGCGCTGGCCACCGCCCTGCTGGATCCCTGTCTCCCTCCGCCGGTCTGATGCCCTCGCCCCTCGGCAGGCGGCAGCTCATCTCGAGTGCTCCCTTCTCGCCCACGGCCGTGCTCGCGTAGACCGGCCGGCGTCACCGCCGGAAAGGTGTAGGCAGAGCAGCGGCGCCGTGCTGCACCGCCCCCGGGCCCCAGCTGTCTTGCGCCACCACCCACAGCTTGTAGGGCGCAGGCTGGTGGCCGGAGCTCCGTTCCTGCGGTCGGGCCTTCAAGGTTGCACTCCTATTCGTCTGCTCTGGTACAGCTGCAACCTACAATTTGGTACATTTCTCTCCTGTCATACTCCCTAATTTCCAATTCCAACTGTTTGTAGTTGTAGTCTCTACTAAATTGCATGAAAATTGAAAGTAGAGCCACCATTTTAAAATGAAAATTAACAGAATGTTCACAACGAAAAGGACCAAAATTTTGGCATCTTATTTTCCCTCAGGCTGCTATCAAACAACCGAAGGTATTTGTTTTTGTGTGTATCATGTAATGTTTTTAACTATTTTATCGCACTAAACATGTAGTTAAACCATCATCTCGACTTTAAATTTTTCTTTCATTTTATTTGAATTCTTTTTGTAATATACATGGAGTAGTTTTCACCAGTAGGAAGTGTCCCTAATCTTGAACAAATCCCGGGTCTGCCACTGGCGGCACTCCAACTCCAGGCACTAATGATGGCACAAGTCAACCAAAGAAACCTAGGGCAGGGTTTATGCACTTGAACAAAATTGAGTATCCAAGAAATCTTCAAACCAATTGAAAATCATCCACTTGAAATTAGAGACCAAATGAGGTGGGCATATGCTTTGAGTGGTCCAATCCAACCTCGTAATCATACATTTCCTCGTATGTTAGTGCCTAAAAATCATCAAATGGTTTGAAGAAATGTAAGATCGTCTTATGTTAGTGCCTAAAAAGACTTCAGTTGTATACACCATCCTTTTCTATTCTACTTTTAGAATTTTAATTAATATTTGTGTCATTATTTAATTTATTTTTTGTATAGACTGAACCTTAGGAAGAATAATGGGTGTCACGTGTCATGCCTTCATCTATTAGATTGGTATGGAAAAATTGCATCTTTTACTTCTTCTCATGTTGTATTTTGAACGATTCATCTATGTGTTGATATAAAAACCACTTTAAACTAGTACATTTTGACTTGTATGGAATATGATGGACTTATGTTGTTTACTTACTTCTTCTAGAGCGCTTTATTTCAGCCCCCCCCCCCAATATATTTTTCATGGATCCGCCACTACCTACAAACGTTGAATAGCCTAAGGAAGTTCTGTTGTATCAATTACACTAGTTGCTTTCATTCTGGAAAACGTGATGTCACCTTTCTCCTTTTCTTTTCCTCTTATGAAACAAAGAGTTATCTTTTCCAATGTTGAAGTAATTAAAGGGCAATGAGGACCATATACTTTTCCCCATGTACAAGTCTAGACACAACATATATTTCGACTAGAGGTAGTGTGTGGAATTCCAATGGCACTGTCTGCTCCAGTTCATTCACCTTTATATATGATGGTGCAAATAGTGCCGCAGGTGTACTCATCATGATTCTGTTAAGAATGTCTATACAAAATTAATGACACGTCTGCTCTATTTTCAGTCTGACTTGAAAACTTTGGAACCAATGGAAGAGGAAGAGTATAGCTCTGAAACATCTAACGAAGAAGATGGCGAAAAAGAAGGAAATGCTGCTGAGAGTGATGTCTTCAGACCAGTTGATGTAGATCCAGCATGTTTACCAAAAGTAGGGATGATATTTGACTCGGAGGAAGATGCCTTTCAGTTTTATGTGACATATGGCTGTCACGCAGGTTTTGGTATTACAAGAAGATCTAACAATACCTTTGATGGTTTCCGCTATCGCTCTACATTCATATGTTCTAAAGGAGGGCAGTCTAGACTGAGATCTGGTGTGACAAGACCTGCAAGAAAGCGAGGCATGAAGACTGGCTGCAAGGCCAAGATGATTGTGAAGGATGCCCATTTTCAAAATCGCTGGGAAGTAATTGTTCTTGAGTTGGAGCACAACCATCCGTTGGATCCGAGCTTGCTTAAGTTTAAGAGACATTTGAAGAACTCCCCTTTTTCGATAAATCCACCTCAAATTTGTGAGTCTGAGGGACAACAGAACAACTCAGCTCTTGTACAATCAAGCAGAGTTGGTGATACTGGTGTAACTTCGTCTTCTACACAGGTTGAATTCAAAGCCAAAATAGACAGAAATAGGAAATTGAAGCTTCGCAGAAGGAGACTTAGATGCCCTGTTGGATTTTCTCAACAAAATGCAAGACCAAAACCCTTGTTTCTTTTACAGTTTAGATATGAATGAGCAAGGGCAGCTAAGGAATGTCTTTTGGGCTGACGCTAAATCACGCAGTTCATACAATTACTTTGGTGATGTTGTTGCTATTAATGTCACAAACTTTAGTGATCAGTATGATATGCAGTTTGTGTCATTCATGGGCACTAACCACCATGCACAGCCAGTGTTACTAGGTTGTGGCCTGCTTGCTGGTAGATCTCTTGGGGCTTATGTGTGGCTTTTTGGTACATGGTTAAGATGTATGAATGCCAAGCCACCACATTCAATAATTACAAACTACTGTCATGATGTAGCGATAGCTATTAAAAAGGTTTTCCCTAACGCAAGGCACCGTTTTTGCCTTTCACACATCTTAAATGTGCTTCCTGAAAAGTTGGAAGAAATGGAGAACAAGGATGAAATTATTTCCACATTCATCACACTGGCCTATGATTATGTTACTGTGCCTGACTTTGACAGAGAGTGGCAAGATACCATCCAACATTTTCGTTTAGAGGGAAATGAATGGCTGTCCAAACTATATGAGGTCAGGATGCAGTGGGCTCCTGTTTATGTTAAGGATTCGTTTTGGGCAGGAATGTCTGTCACAGACAGAAGTGATAGTGTAACTGACTATTTTGATGGCTGGTTGATGTCAGGAACCTCTTTGAAAATGTTTGTAGAGCAATATGAGGAAGCTGTTAAAGGCAAGTTAGAAAAGGAATCTTATGAAGATTTACGATCAGCTCAGATGAGGCCACCAATGGTGACGGGGTTGCCCGTGGAAGATCAAGCAGCAAAGGTGTACACTGCAGAAATCTTTCAGAAGTTCTTCAATGAAATAGGACATTCATTTCATTGCAATTATAGTATACTTGAACGTAATGATTCAATGGTTACATACATAGTTTCGGAGCATGTCGATCAAACAAACAAGGTAGACTACAAAGTTGCTTATGATAATGTTCAAGGTGACATATGGTGCCTCTGCCGTTTGTACCAATCCAAAGGAATATTGTGCAGGCATGCACTCACTGTACTGAGACAGGAGCTTGTGCCGATGATTCCACAAAAATACATCATTCATCGCTGGTGCAAGGACTGTAAACAAACCTGTGCTTCCATATCCCAGCCTGTCTCAGCAGGTAATCAGGAACTGGGAAGCTACGATGATCTGTACAAACTTGGCCACCAATACTTTGCAGAAGTTGTGGAATTTGGTTCCATGAACTCAGAATCAAAAGAATATGCTTTGTCAATCATGAGAGAAATCAGGGATAAAGTGATTTCATATGAGAAGTCACTAAGAGATCAAAGGGTTGACAGCCATGTTTCAACAGCCAACTTTGCATACAATCCTGTGAACGAGGATTTTACTGATGATGCTTTGCCCATCTCTCTTAGTACAAAGGGCTGGGATCTTACTCAAGGCCAATCCAAACGTTCCCGAAAGAAGAAGCTGGCGACCCCAACTGTTCTTGATACTTTGAAAAAGAAAACTAAAAGGGCATATAACAAAAGGAGGAATGCCACTGCAAACACCCTGAACACAGCTGCCACTGTAACTGACAGTGTAACTAATGGCACAAATGTATGTGTTGTTATTAGATTTCTACATTTGACTAAAAATTATTGTTTTGGAAATAATTTTTTTCTCTTATTTTTTATTAGGTTCAGCAGAATCCTGTAAATGAGGGATGGCCGTTAACGTCAACTAGTGCTCCGGAAACTTTCCCTTATGGAGTAATCCCAGATATAATCTTTCCATTTTTGTCATCTCTTTGCTCTTTCAGGAGTTGGTGGAGTACTAAGTAACATTCATTTTTGCAGGTGGAGAACATTTCATTTGATTTGTCACAATACAACAATGCCCCAAGCTTCCACTGGCCTGAAAGCAGCAGCAGATCTCAGCTCCAGTGAGAGTAGGCAGCAATGCAATTGTGGATGCCTTTCCAATAGACTAAGTTCTGACAGCCTTGTAATTTGGAAAAACTAGGGTGATGGATCAGGTTTGATCTTTCTATTCCTGCGTGGGACTCTGGGAGTCGGTGACCGCCTGAACAAAGATGAAAAGAAAGGAGATCAAATGTGATGAAGTGAAATCTACCATCTTTGAACCAATTTAGTTGAAAGGGTTCTGTACATAATCATTTCTTTTTTTTTCTTCCATGGATATTTGCAGCTCCCAATAGGTTTTATCTGAACCATGTATGTTAGGTCAGATGCCCCTGAATCGATTTCAAATAAGGACCTGATGTTTCGTGTGTATCCCTCGTGAAATCGTATGCCCTTCTCTGATGAAGCCGTTTGTAACCAGATGTTTATTGCTTCATCAAGTTTCTTCATCTGTGTTCTCTAATATTTGTTCTGTCCAGATAATATCTTGTATCATTTTATCCTCTGCAACTGATAAACTAGAGCAAGCTGAAGGCCAGCTGGCACACATTTGATTTGGTTGTATGCTTATGCCATCAGAAGGAAAGAAAGAGGTCAGTTTCTTCATCTATGTTCTCTAAGCTAACTTGTGTGTCCATTGATGGCCAACACTTCTGTTTTGCCCTTTACAAGAATGATACTGCTTAATTTTCATGCCTATTGCCACCAAATTTGTCTAGGGTTTTGTAGCTTCTACCTGTCAAATTAAGAAATCAGGAAGTTCTTATCTGGTTATTAGTATGATGTTATTGATCTGTGTGTTTTCGCCCTTCTATGTCATTGTCAATAATTAGTGGATCTTACTGTGTAGTGTGTACTTTCAACTAATAAAATAAATGCTGGATACAGTTGACAAATTGAAGCCTTGTCATTATCAAGTAAAGCACTGGGATGTGACTAATTGTCTGAGTACTCTGACATAGAACTTCACCTGATTATGAATGGGGAAAGTGGAAGAGCTTGTAAACATTTTCTATAGCGGCTTGAATATCCACAACCAGGAGATAACAAACAGTAGAGTACATAAAAGGGCATGGATTTGGGTCTGCTAAAATGTGACTCAGTGGGCAAATAAATTAATGGATCGAACTTCTGAAGTTCAATGATCTAAGTCCCTATGAAAGGCTGTTTCTATTCTATGCTTCAGTTATAGATACACCAGTATATCTTGTGGTGATGAACTTCTTTTGTTCAATTACTTACTTTATTGGGAGGACACTTGAGACCAATCTGTTCAAGTCATAAACATAAAGTCAAGTCGGGCACGATTAGTTAGTTTTCTAGTTGAGCAAGTTGGCTAACACTAGATTCTTTTTTTTTTCTTTTTGTCTTACTCGTGATGTGATTAACTCCGTTTGGATCTTCGAATGTTGCCTTTATCCTTATGAGTTATGATGCTTGATGCCTTCAGGTCATAATTCACAAAAGACGTCCTCTTCAACTCAGTTCACCCGTCAAGCAAGGCAAGCACAAGTGCTCCAGATTCATCTGGTCCTGAGCCTGAGATTATTACTATGGAAAGGCGACATTGAATATTTGTGTTATGCAATCACTAAGATAGTGGCAAGCATAGCTATCTGATTCAGAACGTGCAAAACTGATGCAGCACACTATTTTGGAGGATCAACTCCACGGCGCTGATATATAGAAATAGCACAAAGTGTTGAAGGAACAGCTTCAACGTGCTAGTAGATAACGCCCTAAGGGCAGTCCGAATCCACGGACAACAATCCGAATCCATGGATAATACGAGCTCAATCCAAAGCTCAAGAACAAGATCTAGTCCAAGATCTTAAGATAGAAACCTGGAGTTCTATTCATATAGTGGGAAATATAAGACAAAAGTTACAAAACTTGAGGACATTGCCTCTATTTATAGGCTATGAGCCCTTACACAACTCATATACACCTAATATGACAACTAATAGCCTACTAGATGACAACTAACATGACAACTAATATATTACTCAATGACACCTAAGAAACAACTCATATGACACCTTAGTATCTTTTAGTATCATGTATATGACATATACTATGACATCACGTTACTTCTAGACTAAGCAACTCTCCATGAAACATAGAGGCAAAACTCACTTTGAATTCATGATCCTAGTAGTAAAATCAGATTTCTCCTCTAACTCTTAGTATCAAAATCTAGTTTGAATTCATATGCTTGAATACACTTGAATGTTCATGATCCATCTATATGATGTCCCTCATCATTCTCCTCTTCTTGATTGAAACTCGACCTCGAGTTATCTTCATAAAGATGTTATGGATGATAAAGCGATAGATCAGCCACATTAAAAGTGTTGGAAATGTTCATCTTTCTTGGTACATCAACAACATAAGCATTGTCATTTATCTTCTTCAAAATAGAGAACGGGCCATATTTCCTTTGCCTTAGCTTTCCATGAACTCCTGCTGGCAATCTCTCTTTTCTAAGATATACCATCACTTGGTCACCAACCGCAAACGACATTGGTCTTCTTCTTTTGTCGGCCAGTTGTTTGTATTTCTGATTTGACGCTTCTAGGACATCATGGACTTCTTTGAACAAATTAGAATAGTTGTTAGCAAAGCTTGTTGCTAACCTTGAATTCTCCCTTGAAGGTAGTTTTATTAAATCAACCACATGCTTTGGAACTTTTGTGTAGACAATGGAGAATGTGCTCCTTCCTATAGATCTATGCTCTAAATTGTTATAAGCAAATTCAGCAAGTGATAAGACTAAATCCCATTGTCCCTTTCTTGTTTCCACATATACATTGAATTAAGTTACCCAAGAACTTGTTCACTACTTCTATTTGGCCATCTGTTTGGGGATGTGCTGTGCTTGAAAATTTCAGTTCAGTGTTGAATTGCTTCCATAATGTAAGCCAAAATGAAGCAAGGAATTTGTTGTCACGATCTGAAACAATTGATCTCGAAACACCATGCAACCTAACTATTTCTCTAAAGAAAAGATTAGCCACATGAATGAGCATCTGTTGTCTTTCGACATGGAATGAAATGAGCCATCTTAGAGAATCTGTCAACTATAACATATACTGCATCATTCCCACAGCCTTGTTCTTGGCAAGCCAAGTATAAAGTCCATTGAGAGATCCTCCCATGGTGCACTTGGGGTTTCTAATGGAATATATAATATGGTATTATGGACTTGGCCTTTATAGGTTTGGCACAGGACACCTTTGCACAAACTTTTCAGCATCTCTTTTGAGTTGTGGCCAATAATAACGTTCTTGCAAGTTGGCTATGGTCTTGTCACGCCCAACGTGGCCACTAAGATCACTTGAATGCAGTTCTCTAATTAGTTTGTCACGTAGAGAACTTCTTGGAATACATAGTTGATCATTCTTAAAGAGATAACCATCTTGCACCACATAATCTTTATCTAATGGCTTCCCTTGTAGATGCTTCAACCAGACTTGACCAAAGTCATCATCATGCTCATATAATTCCTTCATTTAGTCCAAACCCGGAAGTTCAGCCTCAAAAGATGTTAGAAGACAAGCACGTCGACTCAAAGCATCGACCACTTTGTCTGTTGCTCTTGACTTATGAACAATGAGATAGTTAATTTTTTCTAAGTATGCTGCCCATCTTGCTAACATGCGATCTACATGCTTTTGATTTCTGAAATGCTTTAGAGATTGATGGTCAGTGTAGACAATGAACTCCTTAGGTAACAAATAAACTTCCCAAGTTTTTAAAGCTCTGAAAATTGCATATAGCCCTTGTTGAGAGGTACTACATTTCTGCCTTGCTTCACTTAGTTTCTCACTAAAGAAAGCAATGGGTTTTCTCTCTTGAGATAGAATAGCTCCAATGCCTACTCCACTTGCATCACATTCTAGCTCAAAAGTCTTGTTGAAATCAGGAAGGACCAAGACTGGAGCTTGTGACAACTTTTTAATTTCTTGGAAACTTGCTTCAGCAAATTCATTCCATTGAAATTTCCCTTTCTTTAAACATTCAATAATTGGTGCCATAATAGTGCTGAAGTTCTTAACAAATCTTCTATAGAAAGTTGCAAGACCATGGAAACTCCTCACTTCTGTAATAGTCTTTGGAGTTGGTCAATCTCTTATTGTAGCAACTTTGGAATCATCAACCTGAATACCTTCGCTTGTTATAACAAAGCCCAAGAAAAGTAGTCTCTTCTATAGGAAAACACATTTCTTCAAATTGACATAAAGCTCATTTTCCTTTAGAACTTCTAATACTTGCCGAACGTGATCAAAATGCTCATATTCATTCTTACTATAGATTAAGATGTCATCAAAATAAACCACAACAAATCGAGATAAGAAGGGTCGAAGGACTTGGTTCATCAAATGCATAAAAGTACTTGGTGCATTTGAAAGTTCAAATGGCATAACAAGCCATTCATATAGCCCTTCCTTGGTTTTGAATGTTGTTTTCCATTCATCACCAGATCTAATGCGAATTTGATGATATCCACTTCTTAAATCAAGCTTAGTGAATACCTGTGCCCCACTTAATTAATCCAACATATCGTCCAAACGGGGAATAGGAAACCTGTATCTTATTGTGATCTTGTTGATTGCTCTACTATCTACACACATACGCCAAGAACCATCCCTTCTTTGGTGTGAGCAAGGTTGGTACAACACAGGGACTAATGTTCTCTTGGATATGTCCTTTTTGTAGTAACTCTTCCACCTTCTCCTTCAATATAGCATGCTCTTTTGGGCTCATTCGGTAGTTTGGTAGATTAGGAAGAGTTGCACCAGGAATGAAGTCAATTCGGTGTTGAATTTCTCTCATTGGTGGCAAATGTTGTGGCTCCCCAAGTATACTCTGAAATTCAGATAATAGACCTTGTATCTTAGCTAGAATTTCAACAACTAGGTTGCTCTTCTCCCTTAATGATCGAGGCAGCACATAAATTTGCTTCTTTCACGTCTTCTACAAAGTCTCTTGATGTTTGAGAAATAGCTAACATATTCTTCTCCTCTACTTTAGAAGTAGAACCATCCAATTTCTTAGGTAGGATTATAATCCTTCGCTTGTTCCAAATGAAAGAGTAAGAATTGTCCCTTCCTTTATGTGTAGCATCCACATCAAATTGCCAAGGTCTTCCAAGAAGAACATGGCTTGCATCCATGTCAACTACATCACACAGAACATTTGAGCGATAATATTTGTCCAAAGAAAGTGGCAAATTGCATTGCTTTGTAATCTTCATATTCACTCCTTTCTTAATCCATCCAATAGTATATGGGTTTGGATGATCTTGAGTTTCAAGCTTCAAATGGTTCACTAAACTTTGAGAAATCAGATTCTCACAACTGCAATTATCAATCACTAATTTGCACACCTTGCCATTCACAGTACACTTACTCTCAAATATCTTCTTTCGTTGTGTGTTGTCAGGTTGGGGTGTAGAGCACAAAAGGCGTTGGACTACACATACTACTTCATCACCCTCCTCTTCACATAGGTCTTGTTATTCCTCACCTTCTTCAACTTCATATTCACCATCACCATTATCATCTTCATCATCACTTTCATGGCATGTAGTGTTGACTACCTTCCTCCTACGACAGTTGCTGGATACATGTCCTTCTTCACCACACTTATAACACTTGACAACATTTTGGTCTCTCTTTGCTCTACTCTTCTTTGTAGCTTGCTTTTGTGCAGGTTGTGTTGTTTTTGATTGAGTAGCTTTCTCCATCTTGCTACTATAGCCTTTTGAAGATCCTTCTATGGGAGAATATGAATGAGATTTAGTTATCTTCTTTGTCTTAGCATGCCTTTCAGCCTTTAATGCTAGAGTTTGTGCTTGATTAATCGACCAAATCTGTTGCATGACTAACTAATCTCTCATAACTTCAGTGAGACCATTGATGTACCTTGCAACTTGTTGATCTTTAGTTTTAGCAAGGTTGCACCTGACTTGCAGCCTTAAAAACTCCTTTGTATATTCCAAAACAGACCTATTTCCTTGAGAACAATTCTAAAATTCAGTGAGAAGAATTTGCTCATAATCAGCGGGCAAAAATCTAGCCTTTAAAAGTGCCTTCATTTGATGCCAATATCTTATGCGAGGTTCACCCCTCAACCTGCGCTCTTCTTGATGACTGGTGCCACCATGCACCAACACCTCCCTTCAGCTTATATGCAACCAAAGGAACCTTGCGATCTTGGCTAATATTCATAATATCAAAGAATGTCTCAAATTCATATAGCCAATCAAGGAATTCTTTGATATCAACACTACATTAAAAGTAGGGATTTCAGCTTTCACCTTGTATGTATTTCCTACATAGCGAGCATTCCTCCTTGAATTTTCATAAAGATCATCTTCTTCCTATAGTTCACTAAGATCTTCGTCTTCTAGATCATCAATATGAGGTGATTTTCTATGCTCACCAAACCTTGGTTGTAGCTTGACTTCAAGAGTAGCTTGTTTACGCTGTTCTTGATTAACCTTATCTTTTGATGAGCTACCTTTAGTGCTAGCAGCAGGGATATGATTTCTAATCATTTCTGCTAGCTGATCAAACCTCCTATTGAGTGCTTCATGTAAATCTTGAATTTGCTTTTCCGCAGCATCCATCCTATTGCCTAATTCCTCCATCTTTCCTATACCTTCTTGTAGATTTCTTGCAAGGAAAATGGTAGCCTGAGATGATCAACGAGGCTCCGATACTAATCTAATGCAACACACTATTTTGGAGGATCAACTCCAAGGTGTTGATATATAGAAATAGCATAAAGTGTTGAAGGAACAGCTTCAATGTGCTAGTAGATAACGCCCTAAGGACAGTCTAAATCCACGGACAACAATCCAAATCCACGGATAATACGAGCTCAATCCAAAGCTCAAGAACAGGATCTAGTCCAAGATCTTAAGATAGAAACCAGGAGTTCTATTCATATGGTGGGAAATACAAGACAAAAGTTACAAAACTTGAGGACATTGCCTCTATTTATAGGCTATGAGCCCTTACACAACTCATATACACCAAATATGACAACTAATAGCCTACTAGATGACAACTAATATATTACTCAATGACACCTAAGAAACAACTCATAGGACACCTTAGTATCTTCTAGTATCATGTATATGACATATACTATGTGTCGGTACAGAAAGTGACCAACAAGTGAATATTTATAGTTTTGCCGTACGTTATGATCGGAGGTGGCCTAGCACTCAATGACATAGGGTTTATACTGGTTCAGACAACATGCCCTACGTCCAATTTGAGTCGGTCGGTGACTTTATTCCTAAGCCTAGGTGCTCGAAGTTTGTAGTGGGGTTACAAACGAGAAGGAGAAAGATGGGGGTTATAAGAGGTCCGGTCAGAATCCTGCCGGAAGGGCCGAGAGTGACGGGAGCCCCTGTTATGAACTAAGTGTTAGAGCGTGTGCTCGAGGTTCAAACCTAGCGGTTCTGTGCTGGTGAACTTGATTGATCTAATGAATCTAGAATGACTTGGGTGAACTTGAATCTGGATTTATGCGGAGAGCGCATCCCCTTTTATAGATGAAAGAGATGGCCTTACAAGTGAGAGAGAAAGAGTACGTATGCTTCTAAACCTTGTTGCCCATGTCGGTGGGTACATGATGATGGTAGGTGCCTACAATACTGTTAGATGTCGGATGCACGTGGGAGGTTACGTTGTTTTGTTCGGGTATAGCAGATGTCGGTACCTGCTATACTGTTGATGCCTAGAGGCATGTGAGGAGTTTCACCATGTTCACTTGGTACGGTAAATGCCGGTGCCCACAATACTGTCGATGCCTAGAGGCATATGGGGGGCCTTACCGCATGGGAGTTAATGGCGCCCACAATACTATAGGGAAAATGTCGACGCCTACAACACTGTTTGTATCAGGGAGGTTGCAGAGTACTGTTTCTACAGATGTATAGGGTATGGTCCCCAGTATCGTGGTTTGACTTGTGCGCCTTGCCTTGCTTTCCCCGTTCGTTCCCTGGTCCTTTCTGAGCGGGCGTCCCCGGTCGGTTGGTCCCAGTTGGCTCTGGTTGTTCTAGTCGAAGAAGAGCAGTGAGCAGGGGTTTTTGCGTACCCCGGTCAGAGACGTGGGGTTGGAGTCGGAGGTAGTGCTTTGGCCAGGCCATTCGGTCGGAGAGGCCATACGGAGGTGGGCTGGAGACCGAAGGGAGCCCTCCGGTCGGAAAGATGGGCCGAAGTTGGAAAACGGGCATCGTTTCTCCTCGGCCAGACCTTTCGGTCGGTGATTGGATCGTCCTTCTGGCCTGTTGTTCAGATACTTGGGCTGGCCCATGAGTTGCGCATTGTTTGCTTGGGCCGAGCCTTTGTTGGAAAGCCGGTCCGCGAGGGACCCTGGGTTTATGAACCTGACAGGAGCCCCTGAGCCCCTAGGCGATTTAGGCAGAATCATCTGGGGGATTTTTTTGTCTTGATGGTAGGTGTGCACGAGCGCACCCACGGGTGTAGCCACCGAGACCCTGGGTGATTCGGGCAGAATCGTCCTGGAGGGTTTTTGTGTTGCCAGCGGGGGAGGTTTTTTGTTTTGTCAGCGGGTGCGCGTGAGCGCACCCGTGGGTGTAGCCCCTGAGCCCCCGGGCGATTTGGATAGAATCGTCTAGGGGTGTTTGTTAGTAGGCGTACATGTGTGTTTTTTTAGTCGAGACGGAATTATCAACCAAGGCGTCGTTGCGCAGCCGAGGCATTTAGTTTTGGGATCGGGCGAGGTAGAGCTTGTGGATCCTAGCGTCGGTGCACGATGTGGGATCGGGCGAGGCAGTTAGTTTAGGGATTGGACGAGATAGAGCTCGTGGGTCCTGGCGTCGGTGCACGCCGTGGGATCGGGTGAGTTAGAGTCATGGATCCTGGCCTTGGTGCAGCCATCGCAACCGAGGTAGTTAGTTAGTTAGTTTAGGGATCGGTCGAGACAGAGCTTGCTAATCCCGGTGTCGGTTTGCGTCGTGGGATCGATCGAGTCAGAGTCATGGATCCTAGCATCTGTTCGTGCTGCAGGATCAGGTGAGTCAGAGTTGTGGATCTTGGTGTCGGTGCGTGCCGCAGGATCGGGCGAGCCAGAGTCGCTGATCCTGGCATCGGTGCGCGCCATGGGATCGGGCGAGTCAGACTTGTGGATCCTAGTCTTGGCAGGGTGAGTTCGGGGTCATAGACCTAGGCTTTTAGTCAGTTAGTTTTGGAGTGCAGTCAAAGCATAGCCGGATGGGGTGAGTTCAGAGTCGTAGACCTAGGTAGTTTTGGAGTGCAGTCGAAGCATAGCCAGATGGGGTGAGTTCGTGGTCGTAGACCCAGGTAGTTTTGGAGTGCAGTTGAAGCGTAGCCAAATGGGGCAAGTTTAGGGTCGTAGTCCCAAATGTTTTGTGTCTTGAGCCCCCGAGCCCTTTGGTAGGGGTTGATTTGAGTTATGTGCGTTTACCCCGTCCTCAGTTTCTCACAACCGGAGGGGCTAAGTTTTGTCCCTTGTCCCGATCGCTTGGGCTCGAGTGATGCGCTCGGTGAGTTCGCTAACGAGTGTGATCGAGTGGAATCTAGGTCCGTCGTTCATGACAGGGTCGGCATAGCCCTCTTATGACATTCCACTGCTCTTTTACCTGCAACCCGACAGATACCTGGGTCATTCCAGAGACCGACTCAGGTGGCCTGATGGCCTCCCCTCGATGGAGATTCTATGGGCTTGACAGAGGCTTAGGATCAAACGAGAAGGTTGAGATGACCCTGTCTACTAGACTGGGTGAGGGCCACACGGGGCTCATCTGTGTTTTTCTCCCCTGGCTCTATTTGATGTGGGGCGGCCTCAAGCCCTTTGTGGGCCGTCCTTCGAACACCGGTCGGTTGTTGCTCATGTGGAATGAGGCAACTACCGCTTCGTGACACAACATGGAGCGTTGTGATGCATTTCGCTGTATGTGCGATGCTTAGTTCTCGAGCCCCTAGGCGGTTTAGGGCCTAAATTGTCTAGGGGGCATGGGCGTATGGAATGAATGCACGTATGGATGCATGAAATGATTTAAATAAAGAAACAACAGGGGTCGGTAGTGTTACCTTGATGACTCGAGTGATGGGGTTTTGAAGAGCTCCAATAAAAAATGTCCGACTGAGACCCGTGCTCGTCGTTCGTGATGGAGTCAGCATGGCCTACATGGGGCGTCCCTTTGCTCCCTACCTATCTCTCGGTGTGTTTTTTTGAGCCATTCGAACGACTTAGGAAGCCCAATGGTCTCTCCCGGTGGAGATCCTGTTTTGGGGGTTTTCAAGTCCCGCTTGGGGATGCAGAGAGCTGCCTGCATGTGGCGATGCTTCGGTTTTTGTTCCCAGTCATGCGATAGTGGTGGGCCATACCCAGGCCATGTCTCATCTCACCAGGCGATGTTCTGCCTGACCAGGCATCGTTTCGTCGGTCAGGTGATGTCCCATCGTTTCCCATCCGCATTGAATAGGGGAAGGGAGAGAGTTTTTTGCTCTGATCTTTTGCCCCTCTTTGGCTGTCGCATTTCTTCCTTAAATAGTGGGAGGGAGAGAGCTTCTCCGTTGTAGTCCTTTGCCTGTTCTCCAACTATTATCTCTCCTCCTCCTTCCTTCTTACCAAGAGTGCATGTATGCTGGGGCGGTTCCTAAGTGAGAGAGGGGATGAACGAGGGGGAGGACTTATAGATCCTTTCATGAATCCAAAGCGTGATGTCGAGCTAGAGGCTGCCCGGGGCAGTGCTGGCCATCTTTACCTCAGAAGGGGCGGCTTCTGCTGAAGGGGAGGCGTGCTGGATTCATCTGTGAGGCCTTCTTTGGGATGGAGCCATGTGTGGGCTTTCTCCAGTGGATCTTCACCGTGTGAGCCTTGTCGGAGGGGAAGTTGCTCAAGATCATGCTAGTGGAGGGTTCCGCGCCTACAACTGCTCAGGTTGGGCCAGTTCATAAAGATTGATGAGATCTCTTCCAGCCATGATGGCCATACCTTGGTAGTGGTGTCCCTACCCATGAGCTATCTCGACTACATGAGAAGGTCAGGAGCTCCATATCTATGGGTGTGACGCCCTTGAGGTACCCATTGCGTCCGCCAAAGTCAAGGAGATGAAATAGGGTGGGTCCCTTGAGGTACCCGTTGCACTCGCCGAAGTCGAGGGAACAGAACCAGGCAGGGCCCCTATAGTAGTGGTTACGTTTGGCGGTGTGTGCCGTGGTCTCTCCTTTGGCATCCAGGCGATGTCGCCGAGTGGCCATAGTAGTATTAGAAAATATAATAGTTGAGTTTGTGGGTGAGTCTCTGTGTGAATAGTTTTTTATATCAATGAATACATCAGTGCTGCTTTTGTGATAGAATCACAATCCATTCCTTATTTTTTCCTAGCATAGCAATTGTTTTTGTCCTTTCTTTTTTGCACCTACACGTTAGTCCCATAGGCTACAACTTTTTTAAGAACCTAGGCATGGCCCGCGGGGCTTGGCTGCTCGTAATCGTAGGTCATGGCAGGGTGCGTTCGGTTAGGAGTAAGAACAAAGTTACGTAGGACAATCAAAGGAAAAGGAAAGTGCTTTCGTTCAGGGACAAAGTTGTTTACTATGTGACATTGAAAAAGAGAGGTAGTATTCAGTATTGTACCCTCATAGAGCCCCCGAGCGACTCGGGCTGAAAGTGTTCGGGCTGAGGTGCTTTACAGGGGCAAGTGTTTTGACTAAAAAGTGGTAAGACTAAATTTAGGGGGAAAACGACATAGATGTTCAATGTTCCAAGTGTTGGTGAGAACGTTGTTGTTGTTGTCCTCCAGTCGGTAGGTGCCCAGTTGGATTACTTCGGTCACCATGTAGGGCCCTTCCCATAGTGGAGAGTTTGTGTTTTTCCTTCGTTGATTGGGTCCTCCGGAGTACGAGATCGCCGACTTTGAGTATCCTCCCCTGATCTTCCTTTCATGGTACCTGCGCAAGGTTTGTTGGTAGCGAGCGGAATGGATGACGGTCGTCTCGTGGGCCTCTTCGAGCAGGTCAACTACGTCTTGCTAAGCTTCCATGGCTCGGTCGTGGTCGAAAGCCTTCACTCTTGGGGCGCCATGGTCGAGATCGGAGGGCAGCACTGCCTTAGCTCCATAGGCTAGGAAGAAGGGTGTGAACCCTGTGGATTGGTTTAGGGTCGTTCTCAGGCTCTAGAGGATCACTGGGATCTCTGCAACCCATCGCCTGGTGTACTTGTTGAGTCGATCAAAGATGAATGACTTAAGTCCTTGGAGGATCATGCCATTGACACGCTCGACCTGACCATTAGTTCATGGATGTCTGACCTAGGCCTAGTCGATCCTGATGCCGTCTCCATCACTGAAATCTAGGAACTTCTTTTTGGTGAAGTTAGTCCCATGGTTGGTGATGATACAGTTAGGAATGCTGAACAGGTAGATGATGTCAAGGAAGAATTTGACTGCCTCTTCTAAGCGGATGTTGGTGATGGGCTTGGCCTCTATCCACTTGGTGAACTTGTCGATTGCTACGAGTAGGTGAGTGAAGCCGCCTGGGCCATTTTTGAGGGGTCCCACCATGTCGAGGCCCCAGACCATGAATGGCCAGGTGATGGGGATGGTTTGGAGCTCTTGTGCTGGCAAATGGGTTTGCCGAGCATAGAACTGGCATCCTTCACACCTACGAATGACCTCCTTTGCATCTTGTAGCGCGGTGGGCTAGTAAAAACCTTGTCCAAAGGTTTTTCTAACCAGTGACCTTAGGGCCACATGATGTCCATAGATCCCAGCATGGACCTCAAGGAGGAGCTGCTTCCCCTGGTTGGTGGGGATGCACTTCATGAGTACCCCTGATGGACTTCGTTTGTAGAGTTCATCATCGAGCGCAATGAAGGTCTTGGCGCATCGAGTGATCCATCAGGCTTTAGTCCTTTTGGGTGGGAGAACCTCCTCGAGGAGGTAGGTGAGTAGCGGCGCTTGCGAGTTGCTTTGATTGAGTGCCAATACGACAATGTTGGTGGGTGACGTCGTCATGGAGGTACTGGGATCGGAGCCCCTGAGCGCTAGCTTGGTGTCGGGGTCGGAGACCTCGGACGCCAGCTGAGCATCAAGGTGTGTCTAGACAGGACCTTCTAGGATGAAGGCGGATGACTCATGGACGTCATTGATGAAGACCCCGCTTGGAGATGGATCCCGCCTGGCGGCCAATTTTGCAAGAAAATTGGCGGCGGCGTTGTCCCTTCGAGGGATGTGATATAGCTCGATCCCCTAGAATTTGTCCTCGAGCTTGCGCACCTCTTGGCAGTATGCTACCATGAGGGGGCTTTTGCAGGAGGACTCCTTCATGACCTAGTCAACGACTAGCTCTAAGTCGCTGCGAACGTAGAGTCACGTAGCACCAAGCTCGATGGCGATGCGTAGTCCACTGATGAGGGCCTCGTACTCTATGGTGTTGTTTGAGGCTGAAAAGTAGAGGCAGATGGTGTAGCAGAGCCTACTCCCATCCGAGGAGATCAGAACCACTCTAGCCCCCGAGCCGGGCGCTATTATGGACCCGTCGAAGTACATTGTCCAGTACTCGTGGGTGACGTCTAGGGTCGGTAGTTGTACCTCTATCCATTCGGTGATAAAATCTGTGGGAGCCTAAGATTTAATGGCAGTACGGGGGATGTACCTCATGTCATGGCCCATGAGTTCAAGTGCCCACTTAGAGATCTGTCCCATGGCATCGCGGTTGCGGATGATGTCCTCGAGTGGGTATGAAGTGATGACCGTGACTTCGTGGTCGGTGAAGTAGTGCAGAAGCTTTCAGGTTGCCATCAGCACGGCGTATAGGAGTTTCTACACCTAGGGGTACTGGACCTTGGGGTCGGTGAGTACTTCCCCGATGAAGTATACGGGCCGCTAGACCTTAAGTTGGTGTCCCAGCTCCTCCCTTTCGACGACCAGCACGACGCTTACCACATGGTTGTTGGCCACGATGTAGAGGAGAAGGGGTTCTCCCCGTTCGGTGGCGACGAGGATTGGGGCTGACGTTAGGGATGCTTTGAGGCTTTCCAAGGCCTGCTGAACTTCCTTAGTCTAGACAAAAGCATCTATCTTTTTGAGGAGCTTGTAGAGTGGCATCCCCCGTTTGTCAAGCTGGGAGATGAATCGACTTAGGGCAGCCAGACAGCCGGTGAGCCTTTGCACACCCTTGACGTTGCGTATCGGACCCATGTTGGAGATGGCTGTGATTTTTTTAGGGTTGGCCTCGATGCCGCGCTCGGACACAATGTATCCTAGCAGCTTTCCCTTTGGAACCTCAAAAACATATTTTTTGGGATTCAGCCTGATGTTGAATCTTCGGAGGTTCACGAATGTTGTGGCCAATTTTGTGATCAGGTCACAAGCTTGAGTTGTTTTGACCACTATATCATCAACATAGATGGTGATCATTGGTCTTGGCCGCTCAGCTTGATCAGGCTGATCGAGCGGTTCAATTTGGTCGGTGAAGCATTGCTGCATGCACCTTTGGTAGGTGGCGCTAGCATTCTTCAAGCCGAATGGCATAGTTACATAGCAGTATGAACCATATGGGGTGATGAATGAGGTTGCGAGCTAGTCAGACTCTTGCATCGTGATTTGGTGATAGCCCGAGTAGGCATCCAGAAAGGAGAGGATCTCACAACCCAAGGTGGAGTCAACTATCAGGTCTATGCATGGCAAAGGGAAGTGATCCTTTGGGCATGCTTTGTTGAGGTCAGTATAATCAATGCACATTCTCCTTTTCTCGGTCTTCTTTTTAACAAGAACAGGATTGGTAAGCCAGTCGAAGTAGAATACCTCTCTGATAAATCCAGCTGCCAGGAATTTGGCGATTTCTTCGCATATGGCCCTACACTTTTCATCGTCAAAATGGCGCAGGCATTGCTTGGCGGGCTTCGAGCCCAGGATGAGGCACAGTGCATGCTCAATGACCTCCCGCGGTATGCCTGTCATGTCAGAGGGCTACCATGCGAAGACATCGTGATTAGCGCGCAGGAAATCGACAAGCTTGCATTCCTATTTGGCCGGGAGCTGGGTCCCGATCCGCACCATCTTGGCCAGGTTGGCGGGGTCGACCCCCACCACCTTGGTTTCCTCGAGCAGATGGAAGGCCATCAAGGAGGTTGGTTTGTTGCAGTCTAGGACTATCAGGATCGATGATTCCCCGAGCCGTGGGAGTTCGGATGAGTTGACGACCGTAGTGGCGAGTTTGTAATGCTCGCGGTTGCATGTGAAGGCGTGTGAGAAGGCGCTGCTCATGGTGATGATGCCGTTCGGTCCTAGCATCTTTAGCTTGAGGTAGGTGTAGTTGGGGATTGCCATGAATTTAGCATAGCATGGCTGCCCCAAGATGGCGTGGTAGGACCCTAGAAAGTCCACCACTTTGAAGATGAGGACCTCCGAGCGGAAGTTGGCTCGGTTGTCAAACATGACGGGTAGGTTGATCTACCCAAGTGGGTATGCCTGCACTCCCGGGATCACCTCATGGAAGGGAGAGCCCGCCAGGCGGAGCTCCGATCAGGGGATGCACATGGCGTCGAGGGTGTTGACGTAGAGGATGTTGAGGCCGCTGCCTTCGTCCATCAGCACCTTGGTGAGGCGTTTCTTGTGGACAATGGGATCGGTGATGAGCGGGTAGCATCCTGGTCTTGCAACGTGGGAGGGATGGTCCCTCTGATCGAAGGTGATCAGAGATTCCGACTAGCTGAGGAAGGAGGGGACGGCCGTCTCGGCGGCGCATGCCTCCCTATAGCGTACCTTGTGCTGGCGTTTGGACCAAATGATGTTGGATCCACCAAAGATCATGATGCATTCATCAGCATCGGGGAAACCATCTCTGTCCTTGCCCACCGCGCCTCCATGCTTGGCTGTCGCCTCTTTGTCGTCCCCTTCTTTCAGCCCGTCGGCCAGTCGTAGGAAACGTTTGAGGATCTCGCAGTCCTTGTAGAGGTGTTTGATGGGGTAGGCATGGTTGGTGCATGATTTATCCATGAGTTTGTTGAAGTGGTCAGGCAGGCCCTGTTGGGGCTGCTTGCCCGTGCGGTCAGTTGTGGTGACCAATGTGGTGTTGTCTAGTTGGCGCCGGTCCTTTTTGTTCTTCTTGCCCCTCTATGTGGAGGGGCCCTTGTCTTGGTCCACGTGCTTGGCCTTGCCTTTGTCCTGGCCCCCTGTTGAAGACCGCTTCCTCATCGGAGGCGTGGTTAGTGGTGACATCGAGCAGGTCATGGGTGGAACAGGGCTTCAGGCATCCAAGCTTGTGGATCAGGGACTCAAAGGTCGTCCCAAAGAGGAATGCACTGATGACGTCCACGTCGATGACATCAGGGAGGGAGTTGCATTGTTGGGAGAACCTACGAATGTAGTCCTGCTGGGACTCGCTGGGCTCCTGCTGGCAACTCTTGAGGTCCTAGGAGTTTCTAGGGCAGACATACGTCCCCTGGAAATTCCCAATGAAGACCCTCTTGAGGTCCACCCAGTCATGGATGCTGTCGTGTGGGAGGAATTCAAGCCATGCTCGAACATTTCCCCCCACGCAGATGGGGAGATACTGAATGATGAAAAGTCATCATCCACCCCTCCAGCTCGACAGGCGAGCCAGAAATCTTCGAGCTAAATACCGGGGTTTGTCTCCCTGGTATAATTGGTGATGTTGGTGGGCGGTCAGAAGCGTTGTGGGAATGGCGCTCTTCGGATACGCCGGTCAAAGGCTCATGGTCCTAGGTCGTCGGGGCTGGGACTTCCAGTCATCTAGCCGACGACTGTGCCTGGGGCGCGTTTCACTGCTCCCCTTGATGGTTCGGCCATGATCCATGTCGCCTGCTCTCACCACCACCCGGTGGACGTCATCATCATGCCGGGCGCAATGCTGGTTGCTGACGACGCTGCGAGTGTCCTGGTGCGGAATAGGCTGCTCGTGTACGAGCGGTCGGTGCGGAGCAGGCGCAGGTTAGATCGAGGCGTAGCTGCTGCCTCTCGAGTCGCACCTGGTGGCTGTAGCGATGAGCGGATGGAGTGATCCATCTGGCGTGTCCTCGCTCTCCCGATGGGGAGAGAGGGTGCATGTCAGAGTCGCGATGCGGATCTTTTCTCTTGTTGTATGGCGGCGGCTTCTACTAGAACCCAGAGGTTCCGATAGACCACCCGCTCCTAGGGGTCGACGGGCTCGAGAACGCCGCGTAGAAGCATTGCTACAGCAGTGATGTTCTGGCTAGCCCAAGTGAACTATGGGAGATCGTTCCCCTTGTTCATGATGTCGTGTTGGACCTAGCGGGCGCGACCCCAGGCACCGCCCACCGGGTTATGCGCATGGGGTGCAACGTGCTGCACCGAGCTTACCGGCGCAGGCGGCAGTTGGCTCTACCACCATTGTCGTAGTTCCTCGGTGTGCCCTTGCGCAGACATGAGGGCCCCCACACGTGGGTCCAGAGGGGTGTGAGTTTGCACAGACTCCGCAACGACCGACTGCTGCCCTAGAGCGTCCTGCCATAGAGCACTCTAGGGATGGACGGTGGCTAGGTGCCACATCACCGATGCTGGAGCCATCGCTCTCACCCTCATCATCCAGGAGTTCATGGAATGTAGTTGGAGCATAACTCGCCATTCCCATGAATTCAGATGTGAGGGGGGATGGCGACAGCGTCCCTTGGAGCCCCCGAGCGCACGCGTCCACGGGGGATGCGAGGCCATAGGGGAACCGATCGTATGGTGTTTTCGTGGTGCGGTCAATACGGTCCCTCCGGATAATCGGCGGGAGATAGTAAATAGAGAGTAAATAACAGTATGCATATTACTCACAGCAAGGTTTGAGCAGAGAGTTTGTTCGGAATAAAGCACAGATGCCGCGTCGTTGAAGTTGTTGTGCGTCCTGGAGCTGATGGAGGGCGGCCCTCCGATGGGCGCCAGAATGAGAGTCTCCTCTCGGAGGTGTAGTATGTCAAGACGGTCGGCGACGAAGTCCAGGCTTCCAAAGAGGAAGGCCCAGGACGACTTGGAGACTGGTGGAACCCACATCCCAACCGGTGGGAGTGTAGGAAACTCTAGTAAGCCAAAGCGAGTTCGTATCGCCTGAGTCCGCCATAGCGAAGGTGGCAGAAAAGTGGGCCATCTGATGACAAAAAAGTGTTGAACGTACAACGTCTTCCCCACGGATGACGCCAACTATCGGTGCAGAATGTGACCAAGTGAATATTTGTAGTTTTGCCGTACGTTGTGATCGGAGGTGGCCTAGCACTCAATGACACATGGTTTATACTGGTTCAGGCAACGTGCCCTACGTCCAGTTTGAGTCGGTCGGTGACTTTATTCCTGAGCCCAGGTGCTCGAAGTTTACAGTAGGGTTACAAACGAGAAGGAGAAAGATGGGGGTACAAGTGGTCCGGTCAGACTCCTACCGGAAGGGCCGAGAATGACGAGAGCCCCGTTATGAACTAAGTGTTAGAGCGTGTGCTCGAGGTTCGAACCTAGCGGTTCTGTGCTAGTGAACTTGATTGATCTAATGAATCTGGAATGACTTAGGTGAACTTGAATATGGATTTATGGGGAGAGCGCATCCCCTTTTATAGATGAAGGGGATGGCCTTATAAGTTAGAGGAAAGAGTACGTATGCTTCTAAACCTTGTTGCCCACGCTGGTGGGTACAAGATGATGGTAGGTGCCTACAATACTGTTGGATGTTGGATGCACGTGGGAGGCTACGTCATTTTGTTCAGGGTATGGCAGATGTCGGTACCTGCTATACCGTTGATGCCTAGAGGCATGTGAGGAGTTTCACCATGTTCACTCGGTATGGTAAATGCCGGCACCTATAATACTGTCGATGCCTAGAGGCATGTGGGGGGCCTTAACGCATGGGAGTTAATGGCGCCCACAATACTATAGGGAAAATGTCGGTGCCTACAACATTGTTTTGTGTCAAGGAGGTTGCAGAGTACTTTTTCTGCATGTGTATAGGGTACGGTCCCCGGTATCGTGGTTTGACTTGTGCACCTTGCCTTGCTTTCCCCGTTCGTTCCCTGGTCCTTTCTGAGCGGGCGTCTCCGGTCGGTTGGTCCTAGTCGGCTCTGGTTGCGCCAGTCGGAGAAGAGCAGTGAGCAGAGGTTTTTGCGTACCCCGGTCGGAGACGTGGGGTCAGAGTTGGAGGTAGTGCTTTGGCCAGGCCTTTCGGTCGGAGAGGCCATCCGGAGGCGGGCTGGAGACCGAAGTGAGCCCTCCAGTCGGAAAGATGGGCCAAAGTCGGAAAACGGGCATCGTTCCTCCTCGGCCAGACCTTTCGGTCGGTGATTGGATCGCCCTTCATACTTGGGTCGGCCCATGAGTTGCGCATTGTCTGCTTGGGCCGAGCCTTTGTTGGGAAGCCGGTCCGCGAGGGACCCCGGGTTTATGAACCCGACACTATGACATCACATTACTTCTAGACTAAGCAACTCTCCATGAAACATAGAGGTAAAACTCAGTTTGAATTCATGATCTTAATAGTAAAATCAGATTTCTCCTCTAACTCTTAGTATCAAAATCTAGTTTGAATTCATATGCTTGAATACACTTGAATGTTCTTGATCCATCTATATGATGCCCCTCATCAAAAACGAGTTATATTTTGTGAAAACAGAATCATCATGTAACTATGAGCCTTCCTGGGGCTGCCACTGAAAGGGGGTGTGATTTACAGAGTTGGTTCACTTCCTATATTTCTTTAGGTTTCATGGTTTGTCAATCGCTATGTTGGCATGCACGTTCATCTAGTCCATGGCGAGATTTCTTTGCTCCCACTAGACTATATATACTCTAACCAATATAAGGTAACCTGTGCAAATAACACCGGTAGCTGACTCTTTTTTCACTATATAATATTTGGATGTTTCTTACTTGCGATGTTTTTTATTAATAGTTTTATTTCTTTGTTCGATTGTATCGGTTCTTTCTTGATGCGTCTTGTTGCATCTATTGGCATGAACTCTAGTTATCGTTGAACTATCCTTCATTTAAGCCTATTTTCATCTCGCTTATATTCTTTTCTTCTCACTCCAATCTCATGGCAGTCCAATTTCTGTTGATACCAAATTATGGTAGTCTTCATTTTTATTATGATGAGTTCTAGTACTCAATAAAATCATGGCCCTAGTCACTCAAAATTGTGGATTCATAGTTGCCTTCCCCCCCTAAAATAAAACATACTCCCCCCGTCCCAAAATAAGTGTATTTCCTAGGCCTTTGGCGAAGATATCAATGCTATTGGAGAAATTACATATACACTCCTATAAAGATGTAATCATTGCACTTTGAAATGTGAGAAAGTAGAAAAAAGACAACTAGAGTTAGGTTGTCTCGTACCTATAGGTGCACTTATTTTTGGATAAATTTTGAATATAGAAGTGCACTTATTATAGAACGGAGGGAGTAGACGGATCCATCACAAAAATCTTTCCAAAAGAAACTTTAAAGCTATCACTAGTGATCCGCTGAATATTTATATTTTATATGGACTATTTATTTTGTGTTTTTCTACAATTCACTTGGAGATCAAGTATTAATTTTTCATATTTTTATTCAAACTTTGTCTTTACTAATCGTATTTTACATGGATTCATTATTTAGGTATTTTTCATACAAATTTCTATATAAAACAAATGGCTATTTTTCTAATTTATTATTTTGAATTTACTATTTACTAAGTGTATTGGGCGAGGACCGCTGCAATATAATTTGTCACCAATGTGACCAAGAAAGTTGCCATAGCCTTTGCCACATCAAAAGCATGACCTGAGTAACTATACATGCTTAGCCCTAATCGCCTAACTTAAAACACTTATTTATTTATTTTTGTTGAACCTCTTTTTGTTACTAACATGTAGGCCATCACCACTGTAAGTGTCTCTTACCCTTTCACGCTAACCCTCCCATAAAGTATATTTTCTTTGTTGTGTGCACTGTTTTTCACAATTCCAAAATAAATTAGTTTACATTAGTTAGTAGCCCTCGCAAAAATAAGCCTTCGTCAGTTATTTTCCTTCGACAGTCAGGGGTCTTCATCAGTCATTGACTCTTCATCAGACAGTGGCCTTTATCGGTCAGTGGCCTACATCTATATTTGATTATCATCGGTCAACAATCTTTGACAGTTATTGGCCTTCATCAGTCAGTGCCCTTCATGAAGTTAGTGGCCTACATCTATAATTGATTATCATCAGTCAACAGCCTTCGACAGTCATTGGCCTTTGTCAGTCAGTGCCCTTCATTAGTTAGTTCCCTTCGTCTATAATTGGTTATCCTCAGTCCGCCACCTTAGTCAATTATTCTCCTTCGATAGTCAGTCAACCTTCATCAGTTATTTGCCTTCGTTAGTTAGTGGCCTTCATCTGTCAGTGACCTACATCTATAATTGATTATCATCAGTCAGTAGCCTTCTATAGTCATTGGCCTTCGTCAGTCAGTGGCCTTTCTCAGTCTCTGGCCTTCGTCAGTCAGCGGCCTTTCTCAGTCTCTAGCCTTCGTCAGTCAGCAGCCTTTGTCAATCATTGGCCTTCATTAGTCATTGGCCTTCATCCACCGTCAAACCTCACCAACAATCAGACTCCATCAACAATCGACCTTCGGCAGTCCCCAACCTTCATACACTCTAACACTAACATTTTTCCTCTTTTTTTAGCAGGTTGTATTGTTCTTTTTTTTTCAGGTTTCTATAATATGCATCAACCCAATGTTATTTGAGCTAACCTTCATAGGAAACTAACCATGTAGGTTAGCCATCTAAAACTATAACCCTCTTATTCGAGGTCATTATTCCTTATGTGCAACACTTATCTCTTGTTCAAGCATAACTATCATTTTTGCATGGTGCATGATATGTTTATCCCTTTAATATTTTCATACAAATGCATTCACTTGCATCATCATATATATACATGCATTACATAAATGCATTGCACCACGGTAACTCGACAAAGACCTATCCACAATCAGGCATCGGGGCCGTCACTCTCAAAAGCTTCAAAAAGCTTGAGACTCTTAAAAGCTTCAAAAAGCTTCTCTCAAAAAAGTCCTATCCATAATTAGGCATCGGGACCTTTGCTCTTTCAAAAGCTTAAAAAACTTAACCCCTCACCATACTATAACGACTAACCATGCTTTGCAGCAAGTAGAAAGCCATTGTCTTTTTGAGTGTCGAAAGACTTGCCAGCAAGTTGATATTCGACAAACCTACAATGCTCAACCAAAGTCCCTGAAAAATGCACCTCATCAATTCAGGTGCATTTTCACGTGACTTCTTTGTCGTCCTTCGACAAAAAGGAACTTCAACAACACCTTTGGCATCTACACCGACATCGCCTTCACCAAGCTCTTCGGCATGAGGGGCTTCATCACCATCTTCGGTGACTTCACCAACAGCACCTCCGCCAAAATACATTTGCAGGAGGACCATCACCAGCACCTTCGACAAACCGAAACAACTCGCCTCCATCAACACGTCGACATGAGGGGCTTCACCGACACCTTCAGCATCTACACCAACATCATCTCCTCTAAATATTATTTTTGCAGGAGGACCTTCGTAAACATCTTCGACAAACCACAATGACATGCCTCCGAACAACACTTCAGTAGGAGAGGCTTCACCAACATCTTCAACGAGCCCTATGACTCACCTCCGCCAACACTTCGGCAAGAGGGGTTTCGCTGTCATCTTCACCCACTACAATGGCTCTAGAGCCTTCATCAACACCTCCGTCATCAATGGCCTATGACCACATGCCACCATCGCCAAACTCGAGGGGCTATGTCAACTCCTTCGGCACCAAGGCCTACCACACCTTTGTCAACCACTTTGGCCTGAGGGACTCACTGACTTCGGTCTGGACATCTACTTCCACTACTAAGACTACGTCGACTACTAGCAAGTTGGCTAAGGATTCAGACATGAGTGCCAGCCAAGAGGGGCTAGGGGAGCACACCAAAGGACCAGCCACTCCAGAGCATGAAGTTTTTTGCCCGGCACTCATCAGCGAAGATTTGAAGGCCTCAAGAATGAAGACCTACGTGCCAAGAAGACACCGGAGGCGAATGACTCAGAGAATGAAGACCTACGAAGGCCTTGGAAGCAAAGACCTGCTCACCAAGATGATACAAGAGGCAAAGGCCTCGGAGACGAAGACCTGTGCATCGAGGAGGCCCTGGAGGTGAAGACCTATGCGCCGGATGAAGTGGATGAACCATGTTGCAGAAGCAGCGAAGGGAACCAAAGCCCGAAGATGAAGACATCGGGAAAATCAAGATCAAGGCACTTGGAGGTAGAAGCCTCAAAAGTTTGAACATGTATAGGGTAGAGTCGTGCACGTGCTTTTTTTCTCCATGCCCTTTTTTCCACATTATTTTTGGGATGGAGTTTTTAGTGAGGTGCACACGTGTAGGTTGCGAAGGACGATCCTCGCAACCATGGTTTGACTTGTATTGTGCCTCTTCTTATATGAGCATCTGCTGGGTCATGTAGTACCGGCCATAACCTAGTAGCTGAGGGGCTACTGTTGAGTGAAGCCCATGTGGTGTATGGGCCAAACTTTCCCTTGAAGAGGCCCAATGGGGGTTAGTGTAGTAGCTTATGAAGTTGACCCCACCAAGGGGTAGTATGTAAATTTCCGTTGCCTATATAATGCCAAGAGCATGAGAGAAAGGGCTCTCTCACTCGTTGGCAAACCCTCTCCTCTCCACTTCACTCTCCCTCTCAACTATTCCGAACCTGAGTTTCCAACACAATACAGACACTAACAATGCATGCACTCACCCCTAGATCTATTACAAATTAGTTTGAGACCATCTGTTTGATCGACTATTCGAAGCTAACGAGGAATCTTGATCTTCTATTTTATTTGCTTGTTTGACTTGCTACTATTTTGTTATTCGAAGGGTCGCTTATATTAAGACTGTTTGATCGGGTATTTGAAGCTTCCATAACTAGGATTCTATGATCTACCTTCAGTTTTACTAGTTGTTTGTTTGACTTCCCATATGGTTTTTATCGGGGACTTTTTGCGAGCTTAATGGATTCTATGATGCCATATAGTGTTGACTCCAATTGGGCATGGCTGCTATACATAGTGGAGCATATCTATGGAACGAAATTTGGTACTCGTATATATGCTTTTAAGCCCATAGGTATGGGAATATTGGTTTCTTAGGTTATTCATGCTTAAAATTGGAAATGATAGTGTACAGGTGCAAATGGACTTGGTGCCAGCTTCCTGAAAATCACATGTCAGGGATATATATAAAAAGATGTACCATGACCACAGCAGGTCACATGAGTCGTAGACTATAGACCCGATCTCTAGTGTACAAAATAAAGCCGCCCATGCACCTGACACCAGTAAACTCGCAGCAAGCACCATGAGAGCACACACCATCATCCTCAGCTGGTCCTTTCTCGTCTGCCTCCTGCTGGTCTCGGTGCCTTCCCTTGTGATTTCGGCGAGCTGGCGTCCGGAGCATTATATGGCGTGGAGACTCAATGCCCGTGGAGGACACTTCCTGCGACGACGTCCTCCTGTTTCCCAGCGGCAACTTCTAGTGTGGCTTCTACAAGGTGGCGGCGAACGCCTACATGCTGGCCATCTGGTTCACCCGCTTCGCGGATGCCATCCCGGCGTGGACGGCCAACCGCGACGCCCCATCAACGGCAGGGGCTCGCGCGCCCAGTTCCGGAGGGACGAGTTGCTGGTGCTAAGAGACCTCAACGGCGACGTGGCGTGGGGCACGAACACCAGTGGCACGCAGACCAACCGCGCACAGCTTCTCGACACTGGCAACCTCGTCGTGGCCGATACCGTGGGGCGCACGCTATGGCAGAGCTTCGACTGGCCCACCGACACGCTCCTCCCGGAGCAACCCATCACCCGGTACAAGCGCCTGGTGTCGGGCTCCGCCAGGGGCCTGTGCTACTACAACCTCTACTTCGACAGCAACAACATCCTCAACCTCATCTACGATGGCCCGGAGATCAGTAGCAACTACTAGTCGGATCCCTTCAAGTGGTGGTGGAAGAACAACCGGACGGCCTACAACAGTAGCGGTACGGCAGCCTCGACAGGCGCGGCGCCTTCTCGGTGAGCGACCACAAGGGCGTCATGAGGCGGCTGACGCTGCACTACGACGGCAACCTCCGGCTGTACAGCCTCGATGATGCCGATGGCAGCTGGCGCACCACGTGCGCCGCGCTCCCGCAGTAGTGCGACGTGCATGGCGTGTGCGCGTACCAGCCGCTGCCGGGGCTAGCGCTGGCGTGCTCGTGCCCGGAGGGGTTCGTGGCCCGCGATGCCAGCGACTGGAGTAAGGGCTGCTGCCACAAGTTCCACGTCAAGTGCGGCGAGCCTGTGTACTTTGCAGTGATGCCCTGGGGCTTCGACTTCAACTACACCCCCGGGGTGTCCATGGAGATGTGTCTGGACGACTGCAACAGCGAGGCATTCGGCTACAGGATGGCCGCCGGCGAGTACTACCCAAGATCTTGGCGGGGCTCCGGACAACAGCAAGCAGAACATCTTCCTCAAGGTCCCAACGCGTCTCAAGGTCAAGGGCCTGAACCTGACGGTGCTGGACTTCCATGGCCATGCCTGCACAGTGCAAGAGCGGAATGCCAGCGTCGTCGGCTCCTCCTACTTCCATGTCAGGGGAAACATGATAAATAAAGTTCGTCTACTTCTACTCGTTCCTTGCGGTGATCTTCGTCGTGGAAGCCATCTTCATCGTCGTCTGGTACATGTTCGTGTTCCGAGCTGATCTGGCCGCTGCCAGAAGACGGGTCCACAACGAAGAAGGGTATGCGGTGCTGTTCAGCCATTTTAGGAGGTTCACCTACGACGAGCTGTCGGACGCGACTGGCAGGTTCTCGGACAAGCTCAGAAGGGGCGCGTCGGGGACCCTGTACAGGGTCGTGCTGGAAGACGGTCACGACGTAGTGGTGAAGCGGTTGGACGACCAGAGCTCCGGTGAACCCTAACCCCCGCGGCAGCCTTCATCTTCCCCTCCCCCACCCCACCACTGCCATCTTCTCCAGCTCCGGCGAGCCTCCCCGCCCCAACCTGGCCCGGCCATCGCTACCACCGCCAGCTCCCCTAAACCGTCCGACCACCTATCTCCACCGTCTGGCTTGCCCTGCCTCCCTCGGCCAGCCCCTCTGTACCCGCCAGAGTTGGAGAAGAAAGAGGTAAAGAGGCTCGCCGGAACCCTAGCGGCCGCCGCCGTCGTCTTCGTCTCCGGTGGAGGAGGAGGAAGACGCCTACCTCGTCGCAACTGGCGCCGCCGGAACCCGCCACTGCCACCGGCTGAATCTGACGGCCTCCTTCTTCCTCCGCGCGAATTGGATGGCCATCGCTCGCCGCGGGAAATCTGGTGTCTATTTTCTTCTAAAACACTCGGTTGAAGGTTAGCATTTCTCTAAATATAATGCACATTTCTCTTGTAAAACACGCTACGGACGCACAAATCCACACGCACGCACTCATCTTCGTCCTATCCTTTTAAAGCATAGCGTATTGATTGTCAATAAAAATTAACAATGAGACATTTACTTAGCTTTCTTAATAGCAGGGTTTACCTCCGTCAAAACAAATAAAAATTAACAATAAGCCATGCAAATAATTGGTGATTGCGTTATTTTTATAAAGATGGCAAGGGATTTGCCTTGAATATTTTAGGAGAGAAATATGAGGGGGTGCACTGTCTTATGGGTGCTTAGATTTTTACCATTGAGGTGCTGATAATAATCACTGTTTTTTTTTCTTTCTAAAGTGTGTCCGCGTCCCCTACAGTCCGTACCCCCATGGCTGAGGTATTCTGCCATATTGTGCTATGTTAGGAGCTTAAAACATATGATCTTATCAGCGCCTAGAGCTTCGCCTAAGCTCCATTTGAGTGCTGGGTCTGCTGGTGCGCACCCCCACCTCCAGGCAGCAACAACCAGAGCAGCCAACCACTAGCTAAGAGCAACTCCACCAGACATCCTATATTGCATCTCCTATAAGTTGCTTTAGAAAAATATCCGATAAACAATTTAGAATATAGGAGAGTGGATTACCTAAAACTTGTCTCCTATATTTTTTCAGAGATAGAGGAGAAAGGGTTGTCTCCTTTATTTAGGAGAAATGATGCGTATTTAGGAGATCTCTTAAAAGTTATAAGTATATATAAGAGATGAAATTGAAGATCTGCTGCAATATCTTCATCTCCTAAACTATTGCTTTTTAGGTATAGGAGATTCGACAGGATATCTGGTAGAGATGCTCTCTCCACTGTACCGTGAAATCGAACCGAGGGAGAAGAAAAGCGAACCGTGAACACCGGAGCGCGTGAACCGTCGTTGTCAGACTAGAAAGCAAACCACCTAGACGAGTCGAACCCTCTAGCATAATACTACCTCTGTCAAGAAAAGAATACAACTGTGGAATCCACGTCGGTCAATATAGTTGAAGTTTGACCAAGCTTATAGTAAATAGTATTAGCATTTATATGTTCAAATAAATTTATTATAAAAATATATTCTATAACTAATCTAATGGTACTTATTATATATCATAAATGTTGGTATTTTTTATATAAATTTAGTCAAAATTCAAACGGCTTAACTTCTCAAAAAGTGAGAATTGTCTTCCTATGTGGACGGAGGGAGTAATCAGCATTGTACACGCATGAGAGAGAGAGACCAGACGAGGGATGCTGAATCTTCTGCATGGCACTTGCATGGTGAGTGACGGGTCCTAGCAGCCGATGCTCACACTACATGGCCCTGTTCATGCGTGTACAATTCGCTAATTTGTTGTGAAAGAAAAATAATATACTATGATTGATAAGTTCAAGCGAAGAGGGCCATTGAACCGTCTGACACTTGCATGCTGGGTTCGCTCTACACACTGGAGCTGCCCTAAGGACGCCCCCAATAGATTGCTATTTGGCTAGCTATTATGATGTGGACACGAAAAAAGTAGGAGAGAGAGTAGTCACTAGCGATGACCAAATAGCTGATCTATTTCATATAGTCCAAAAATCTGAGAGAGAAATATGTGGATCAAATAATACATAGAAAAATAAGATTGTATAAAATAATTTTTGCTTTTGTCTCTTACCTTCACGAAAGCTAGCTACGTAGCTAGCACTATTGCGGAAGGGGAGCGGCTAGGTGGGGCCATGGTCACCAGTCAGCCAAGCGCGGCCGGAATGGAAGAATGCTAGGCCAATGGATTGGGATCTGGGAGTGCCTTGCAAGCTTGTGAGTTTAGCAACTTTTTACCTTTTGAATTCTTTTACCCACTTATTGGAGGACATTTTTATGATTTTCTTTTTCAAAATTTGATTCAGATAATATATTTAGCAACCGCTTGGGTATGCTAAATCATGACTCTCAAGCTGCCACTAGCAACTAAGGTGGTGTCTAGATCTAGGGTATAAAGTTTTGGGGTGTCACATCGGATAGTTACATAGGGGTATCGCATGGGGTGTTCAGATACTAATAAAAAATAAATTACAGAATTGATCAATAAACAGCGAGATGAATTTATTAAGCCTAATTAATCCATCATTAGCCTATGTGTTACTGTAGCACTTTATTGTCAAATCATGGACTAGTTAGGCTTAAAAGATTCGTCTCGCAAAGTAGTCGCAATATGTGGAATTAATTAATTTTATAGTCTATATTTAATACTTCATGTGTCCTAAATATTTAATGTGATATGATGTAAAGTTTTAGGAAGAAACTAAACGAGGCCTAAGATATACTCCTATACAATGTCAAATTTGAGGTTTGTATCTCTAATTAATACTACTATGCATATGGGTGATGGGACATGGGAGCGTTTATATTCACCGTAGTCTTGTTTTAGATTAGAAAATTAAAAGACGGACACGGCGAATTGTACGTCAGAGAATTTGATACATTGATATTAAAGGAGCGGGGATTTCAGAACAGAAATGGTTGTTATCAAGTCACTTTCGAATATCTCAGCAGAGCAGCCGCCACCCGGGCTGGGGATATTAATCTATTAACTATTATCGAGTGTTTTGGTCAACTTTGATACCAATTATTATACACTGGTACATAGGATGAGATTACTGGTGTATGCCTTGATGCAATGTTTCTCCTGACTAGTTAGCAATTGTAGAGGCCGTTCGGCTAGCTGGTTCTGTCACTCACGAAATCACTGTTCACGTCCTGCCAGAACAGTATTTTTCTCTTACAACAATCAGTCGGAACAGTATTTTTCAGTCCTGCCGAATAGGCCCGTAACTGATGCTACGTTTTTCTGTTATACCACTTTAATGCATTGTTTATTTAGTCTGAGTTTTTTTATTAATATTAATTGGTAGCTTTTTTGCTTGGTTCTTTAAAAAAATCTAGCAAAGAACACAGAGATTTCACTTCCCTAATGTGTTTGCACACCACATCTCTATCTTTGTAAGACAATTCGTTTCGCTGAAATTTAGCTTATACTGATTTATTGTGAGAGAAAAATATTTTTTGTTCGCTGAAAAGTATTGCTAAAGTGGTATTGAACAACATGGCGAAAATCAGGGCCAAGCTTTGGTCAATCATTGGGCTATGTGTATAAGTTGACTTTTTTAGATACAACTTGTACGTTAGAGTTGCACTCTTATCCAGACGGAGGAGTATCAGTTTAGCTTCTATGAGTACTGTACAATTTGAATGTCGAAACTCACCTACATGAAACGGAATCGACTTTACTCCCTATGTCTCTAAATACATGTCGTTTTCGCTTCCAAAAAATAATTTTAACTAAATATATATTAAAAAATATTAATATTTATGGTACATAATTAGTATCATTGAAAATATCTTTGAATCTAGTTTTTTAATAAATTTATTTAGAGATAAAAATATTACACGTATTTTCTATAAATCAAGTCAAACTTATGACATGCATACCAACAACGACAGTTATTTAGAGACTGGGAGAGATAGTTGGCCGTGGGCCCGTGTCCCGTGGCCATTCGTTGGGCCAAAATTGTGGAATAAACCAAGTGATCACCTAAGTGTCAGGTAGGCCGTGGACCAAAATAGAGAGCACGCAAAAAAAACTAGCTAAATAATTTTGGTCTTGTATGTATAAGCGACGTGCCGTGATACTACAGTGATTGACCACCTTCTGTTTTGACAGTTTCGTGCTAGGCTAGCACCAGCTGTACAGTGTCCTGAAGTCAAACACTCAAACAGTCAATGAATGCCAGAGAGAGAGAGAACTGGTACTTTGTTCTAAAATATATGTGGGATTGTTTATTTTCTTACACTTCGTTTGATTGTACTAAAATCCACTCTAATCCAAATAGTTCTAAATTGAATTTAAGTACAACCAAATAAGTTTTAAAATTTATTTTTAGATAATGAAAGAACATTGGACTTCTCTCCGCAAATAACTACGGCCGGGTTGCCCCTCCCTCTTATAGGCCTATCAACGGAGTTGTTCCTCCTCTCTAGAGACCCTCCATCTCACAGGCCTATCAACGGTCTCACAGGCCTATCAACAGAGTTGTTCCTCCTCTCCAGAGACCTATCGCCAGAGTTACTCCTAGTTGCCCCTAGGCTGATCAATTATCAAGTGACACTTGGGAGAGAGACGGAGCAAACCAGACCTAGGACCTACGGAGCAAGTGTGGGAGCCGAGAGGCGGGGCAACAGAGCTAAGTGTGGGAGCCAAAGGGACGAGCGAGAGGGTCAATTGAAGGAAAACATCACACGGTGGGGGTCTGGGGGAAATGCGAGATCTCGCGGTATCGGATTACATGGAATGGTAGGAAACGCCGGATTACATTGAATGGCCAATTTGTGTGGTTCGAGAAGTAAAAAAAAAAATGGATGGAGTTCTCGATTATTTTTGTCTAGAATATGTTTTTAATTGATAAAAACATGGCTGAAACTATGAAATAATCTATGAATCATCATTCATGTTTCAAACACAAAACACTATATACTATAACATAATACTCATGGAAACAACAAAAAATAGAACTTCTTATTGAGATTGGACGAATATGTAATAATAATTTAATGAGAACGTGATGAGGATTCGGTGCATCATCATCATAATAAACAGGAAAACATGAGTATGTACATATGTACGCGACAAGAACATTTGGATGATTAGATCAGACATGGTTCGCACAAGAACATTTGATCCTGACATCACAAATTCCCATCGAATCAATTCGTGCTTTCTTTTTCTTTTTATCACAATATAAAAAACCCGTGAACACAAGCCATAATACCACGCAGATCGCCACGAGTATCACATGGTAGATGTAAAACATAATTTAAAAGAAGAAAGAGGTCAACCACCGCAGCCGCCGCCACAACCACCGCCACCGCAGCCGCCTCCTCCGCAACCACCGCCGCCGGAATCGAGCGCCGATCCGATGATCGCGCCGGCGGCCAGCCCTCCGACGGCGCCGACGGCGAGCCCCGCGGCTCCCGCGCCGAGCCCGCTGCGGCCGGGCCTCCCGCCGACAGCGCTCTGCTGCGGCGGGTACGCGTACCCGGGGGGCGGCTGCTGCTGCGCCGGGTAGCCGTAGGCGCCGGCGGGCGGCGGCGGGTAGCCCTGGCCGTAGTAGTAGGCGTTGTTGTTGTTCTGGCGGCGCGGCTTCTTGGCGCCCTGCGCGCACCCGAACGCCGCGATGGCCGCCACGGCCACCGTGGCGGCCACCGCGATGGCCTCGAGCGCCACGGGACCAAGCGGGGCGGCGGCGGCGTCGTGCTGCGTGGCCGCCGCAGCGCCGACCGCTAGCGCCTCGCGCACGGCGAGAAGACTTGCCCGCACCATGGCTCCTCCTCGTTGCTGATGATGGAGAGCTGGGCAAGAGCGTGATGGAGACGGGGAAGGTGGAAGGGGCAAAAATAAGAAGGGAGGCTCCGCTCTGATTGGCTTGCGTGGTCAAAGTCTTCTAGTTCTAGTTGTGCTAGTAGTACTGTTCAATATTTCAATGGCGCAACTTGATCGATGTTTCCCACGCAATTGCACCGAGGTCGCCAAGGAAAAATCGGACGCTGTGCATGCGTATATATAGCCAATGAGTCCATATATGATTTTGTTTGGATGCATAAGGATAACCACTAAGAATTCAGGCAATTGGCGCTTACTATTCGTATGATCGTTGCCATTTTCTTCGGAGATAAGTTTCCGCGTTCGTTGAATAGTAGTAGCGGCACAAACAACGCGGACCTTGTTGTTTTCTATATAATTTTTTTTATCAAACTCAGGCTATGGTGATTGGTGATTGGTGACCGGTGAAATCTCACGACAGGCTATGGACCCTATGGTGATTTGTGAAATCTCAACGACAGGCCATGTCATGTGTGATCGAAAAGTTTGGCTCCATGTTTTGTGAACGTATGGACACCGTTTTTTAATTTTCTTTATTTGAAGAATCATGTATGGTATATACGGGCACACACTACATACATGTGCCGTGTGTGTATTCCCACCCACTTTCCGCTCCAGGCGATGGGCTAAACTGGGCCGCATGATGTAGACAACAATGGCCTTGCGTAGCTCAGAAAGAATATACTGCTGCCGTGGCATGTCCACCATCGGAAACTGCAGCTCTTTGCCGGCCAGAAAAGAATGGATAGGGACACAGATATTTTTCGCGGCGGGGAGACACGTTTCGGTGATTCATAGCAAGCATTGGGCCAACTCGGACAACAAACTCAACTGAATTCGTTCATGGACCTAAGTGGGCTAGATAATGAGCTTCCCGTGGTGTGACATGCGTCCAGAGGCCCATGAACAGATTGTCTGGCCCTACGGCCCAATCCAGCAGAGAAGAGATCCGTCTTGCACTCTTTCTGTCTATGGTGATGATGCAACGGAAGAACATTCCGAGGATTCGCGCTTGTCGCTGTCAGCAGAAGCAACCTCACAGATTAGTCTGCAACGGACCCATCCGCGCAGTCAACGTCTCTAAATTAGTCAGCAATGGCTGCCCGCGTGCGTGTGCCTGCCACCTGAAAAACGGTCCGTAGGAACCGAATAAATTTTTTTTTTGAGGTGAGCGGTAATGGAGCCGTCCCTATGGTAATGTGTTCGGGATCCACGAGACCAGTCGTCCCTACATATGGAATATTAGGGGCGGCTGATAATACGAGCCGTCCCTGCAAATGGGTCGGATTTATTGGGGCGGTCGATGATTGAGCCGTCCCCGGTGTTGCTATTTGTAGGGGCGGCTCATGTAGGGACGGTTGGTGATTGAGCCGTCCCGGTGTTGCTATTTGTAGGGGCGGCTGGTGATTGAGCTACTCCTACAAATGCCCTGCGTATAAATACTTGCGATTTGTAGGGGCAGCTCAATCACCAGCCGCCCCTACAAATGACCCACATATAAAAAAACTACAGCACCTTCTTCCTCTTTAGGTCACTCACTCCAACCCGTGAAAAAAAGATGGAGAGGCTTTGGGCACCTTCTAAAAATTATTATACTAAGGGAGAATGTTTTGATTTCAAATCCTTTGATGAAGAGGTTGTAAAAGGTAAGAAAATGATATTCCACACTTTTTTTAAGTTTTAATGATTGGACAGCGAGTAATTAGAGTTTTGTTTTTTTCTCTCTCTTCTATGGTGTTTGAGCTACTTATGAAACAAATTAGACCCAAGTTTTGAATATATTAGGGTAAATTAGGTAGGGGAACAAGATCATATCCTTATTTGGTCCATGTTTCTTGATTTTAGTAAATAATTAGTTAGTTTTATGGATGTTTTATGTGCATGTAGATCTAGATCTAGGGTTTAGTTTTTTTATTAATTTTGTTTTTGTAAATTTATGTTTGATGAAATTGGACTAGGATTTGCATGAAAGATATGGGGTAAAATATAATTGTTGCTAATTGTTGTCTTTGAAATTATTTATTGTAATCAATAAATATGCATTTTAATTATTTATGGATAAATAGGTCATTAATTAATTTTCCTCTACCATGGTGTTTTGTATGCTTCATGTAATTATATTTGATTTATATTCATATATATCTGAAGTATATACAATTATTTAAAGCTTTGTTCGATATATTTTAAAAATCTCCAACAATACTCTACTATATGGCTACCATACAACTTCGAGTAAGTTCAACTCTATATTTAAAGCTTTGTTCGATATATTTTATTCGATGCAAAAGAGCTTATCTAGTTTTATGATTAAATTCATGCAACAACCACTAGATTTATATAGACGTCGATGTCGGGAGGAGCATGGCATGAGTCTTTAATTCAATAGATAGGGACCCGGTGACATACAAAGACTTCATATCGATTATCAAGACGTATATATATCGACAATCCTCATTAGCTTATATGTTTGTATACATACTTATAATGTTCACTTTTGATACTAACAAGTTGTATTTGCTAAAATAATTCGAACAGGGCATTTAGGTTCTATGTCACTAAACATCACGGAAGGCATGATCTAGTAAGGAAGAAAAGGTTGGCTATTACATGGCTGTCAAAAGCTTTACTTAACATTTCCATATGCAAAACACATAGTGCCCAAAGCAGAAGCCTGAGAGTGTACATTGTGGATACTATGTATGTTCTATGATGAGTAACACCGGTGCCTACAGGAGACACCCCTTAAGGGTAAGTTTGAACCTCTTCACCCGTAGTATAAAAACTTCACATATGGTATGAAATACTAAACTGAAACTTGTTCTCTTGTAGTAGAAAGAAGAGAAAGAAATGAAAAAAGACCCATACAAGGATGACCAACTCTTAGAGCTCGTCGTCGACCTTTGCAACTTCATATTGGACCAGATTATACACGTCAAAGGCACCTACCATGACCGAGATTCTGACTTAGGTAGAAATCCTCAGTACCAACACCTTCGTGAGATTGAAAGACTAGTTCTAAGCTGTTGATAACAATGTGTATGAAATTTAACATTGGTCTTGTAATTATAGTTTATATTGGTCTTGTATATATTCTTGTGAATTGGATTTGTAATTGTAGTTTATATAATACTTTTGTACTCTTGGACTTGTACTTTGGAGCAAGGTACATGTCGGCTAGCTGTGCTCCCTGCTGTGCCCTTCCCTGCCTTTTGCTTGCGCTTTTCTTTCCTCTCAATCCGCAGGCGTCGTGCGTGGTCTTGATGGGGGGGGGGGGGGGGGGGGGGGGGGGGGGGGGCTCGGGCGAAGGAGACGACCACGATTGATTGATTAGCCCATCTCAAATTATATATATATATATATATATATTTATATATATATATATGTTCTGTAAATTTAGATTTGAATTATAAATTTAATTTTTTTTGTGGAAAAATGGCGGCTGGTACTACAACCACCCATATAAATCGATTTGTAGGGACGACTGTAGACACCAGCCGTCCTTACATATCGATTTGTAGGGACGACATGAGAACCATCTCTACAAATACATGATTTATAGAGACATTTAGGTAGGGACGGCTGAACAAACCAACCTTATAAAGCCTCCAGAGCCGCCACTACAAAAAGATTTATGCAGTAGTGTGTCCTTTCCCGTCATCTTTCTCCTTCAACAAATCACCAGTCATCAGCTAGACCGGTCTCTCGTCAGCTCAATAATTTAGCCCTGCCCCTGCGGGCAGCAGTTGGTCGCCGGCGAGCAAAGGCCGAACACGGAGAGGCTAAGGCTATCCACTCCACACAGGTTAGCTCTTTTTCCTCTTAGTTTCCTCTGTTTTGAAGCACTTGTTGTCGGTCTGGGTATTTGGGTACGTCGGCTTGTTAATTCAGTCAGGAGGTAGTAACCTCATGCAATCATGCTCGTGCTCCTTCTGTGGATTGATGGAATGATCAGTAACTCTTATCCATTCAGAGATTTTGTTCAGAAAACTAAATTTTCTTCAGAGATTATAGGATAGGATGGTTCCTGGAGCTCCCAGCCGGTTTTGATTCCTCCTCCCTACAGAGATTTTGTTCAGAAAACTAGAATTGCTTGTTGGGAACTTGGGATTGCAAGCTCATTACTTGGTTTTGACTGTATTGTACATTCAACTAACTTGCTTATCTGACGCATGCCATGACGCATACTCTAATCAAGCTAGCCCGGAAGCAGTCAGCAACAGCTGCGTGTGTGCCTGCCCAGGGGGCCAGGCCTTTATCAAGTCGTAGCTGCATACGTCCTCCTGCTCCTCCAGTCAGAGCGGTCTCTCATAACCTCAGTGATTTAGCCCAGCGGGCAGCGCAGCAGTTGCTCGCCAGCGAGCACAAGGCGCTAGAAAGAGGACAGAACACGTCCAGGGTATCCTCCACACAGGTGAGCTCCTCTTCCTCAGCTAGTTTCCGTTTCATTTTCTTAAAAAAAAGCTAGTTTCCGTTTTGTTTTGAAGATTTTCTCGGTGGTGAGTATTCGGGCTAGTCAGTTTCTCAGTTTGTTAATTCTGTCAGTCATATGTTATAGGAATGTTTCTGTGGGTTCACAGCTGGAGATACGAGCTTCATGCTTGTGCTCCTTGCCTCCTGTAGTTGAGCAATTGATGGAATGACCAGAACTTTCAGAAATTTTGTTCAGAAGCAAAATTTTGATTCCTCCCCCATGTTTATGGCAGTAGATATCTAAGGAATAAAATATCAGTGTGTTTCTAGTTGGGATTGCAAGCTCATTCCAGGCTTTGACTGAACTGTTCATTCACCTATAACTTGCTTATGTGACGCATGCCATGACGCAGACTCTAATCAAGCCTACGGCCCCAGAAGCGTCATAGACATGGGGAATGCAGTTGCAATCAGTACGATACATCGATCTGGCACCTTCTTCTCCTTATTGACTTAGTACAGTGGCGACTTGCTAGCTAATTAATTGGCTGTTTCATTTCGTTGTTCAGTATACACAATCTACGAGAACAAGAAGATGAAGAAGAAAATCGTAAAGAAAGTCTTGGAAGAAATTGAGAAAAAGAATGGCTGAGAGTGAGATGCAAGCCAGCAGCGCCGTGGAAAATGTGGTGATCGAGGTCGGGCCAGTTGAGATGTTCCTCAACCAGATCCTCAACGAGCAGCCGATGCGTTTCAGCTCCGAGCAGCTGGCGGCCTGCACCCGGAACTACTCGTCGGAGCTGGGGTCCGGAGGCTACGGCGTGGTCTACAAGGGTGAGCTGCCGAACGGCATGCCGATGGCCGTGAAGGTCTTGAAGGTGTCCATGAACAAGAGGGTTCAAGAGGCGTTCATGGCGGAGATCGGCACCATAGGCCGGACGTACCACGTGCACCTCGTCCGTCTCTACGGCTTCTGCTTCGACGCGAACACGAAGGCACTAGTCTACGAGTACTTGGAGAACGGTTCACTCGAGAAATACCTTTACGGCGATGAGGAGGGCAGCACAGCCACGACGCTGGAGTGGGGGACGCTGCACGGCATCGCCGTCGGCACGGCGAAGGGGATCATGTACCTGCACGAGGAGTGCCAGCAGCGGATCGTGCACTACGACATCAAGCCGGCCAACATCCTCCTCACGGCCGACTATACCCCGAAGGTGGCCGACTTCGGGCTGGCGCGGCTGGGCGAGCGCGAGAACACGCACATGTCGCTGACCGGCGGCGGCCGCGGGACACCCGGGTACGCGGCGCCGGAGCTGTGGATGGCGCTGCCGGCGTCCGAGAAGTGCGACGTGTACAGCTTTGGAATGGTATTGTTCGAGATCCTGGGGCGGCGCCGGAACTTTGACCCCTGCCGGGGCGAGAGCAAAGAGTGGTTCCCGAGATGGGTTTGGGAGAAGTACGAGCAGGGTGAGATTGAGTACGTCGTGTCGTGCGACGGGATCGGGGAGGTGGACATGGAGAAGGCGGAGATCATGTGCAAGGTGGCTCTGTGGTGCGTGCAGTTCCAACCGGCGGCGCGGCCGTCGATGTGCAACGTGGTGCGGATGCTGGAGGGGGAGATGGCCATCGTCCCGCCTGCGAACCCATTCCACTACGTCATGGACAGCAACATTGGCTCAACTAACTCGGGGTTGTGGAGTGACACGTCACACATACCAAAGTAGCAGAGAGACCATTGGCAGAGACGGTGAGCTATCGGTTAGCCCTATTGTCAAGTCTTGTACTGTTTTTACTTATTATTAAACAATAAAGGCTGAGGTTTGTAAATTAGCATCATGCATTGGTGGACTATAAAGATAAAAATATGTGAGTTGAGTGAATTGTACCGCTACATGTGTGGTGTGACACAGGTAGGCTATCCCTACCTGCCAAGTTAGGTACCAAAAGGTACTCCCGTTGTCCCAAATTATCTGTCGCTTTTGGTTTCCGTAGTGCAAGTTTAACTCGATTTATAGAAAATACGTGTAACATTTGTATCTCCAAATAAATTTATTAAAAAACTAGATTTAAATATATTTCCAATGATAACAATTATATACCAAAAATATTAATATTTTTTAATATATATTTTGTTAAAGTTATTTCTCGGGAAACGAAAACGACAGATATCCTGGGACGGAGGGAGTAGAACATTATTTTAGAATTTTTTTTTCGAGATCATGCCTTTGGCATGCTTTTCATTAAGTAGGAGTAGAAAGTTTTGTTATAAAACTGTCAAGTTACAGTAATCCAAAGATTACCGTAACCCACAACCCACATCTCTCACACATCTCGCAGGCCTACCCGCGTCGTCATCGCTCGAGGAGTCCCTCGGCACGCCCATCATCTCCATTTCCGTGGTCGAAGTCAAGACCGGTTGGACATCGTTAGGATTGTTGACCACGATGGTGGCCATGTCCCATGGCCTGTTTTTGAAGCGGAGTGACAGTTTGGTGGCGAAACTTGGATTGCCACTTCAACCAACATTGGGTCTAGCGTCGAGTCGACTACGGGTGGCAGTTGCCTCGGCCGGCTCCACAGCACCAGGTCCGCCGTAACCTCAAGACCAACTCCTTCACACGACAAGCTAGGGCGGCCGTCCAGCCGATGCTCGCATGCGAAGCTGCCCCCGAACCAGGCACAAACGCGGGCCGCACCCTCCGACAGCTCGTACGTTGAGGCAAGGTGTGCCCGGAACTCCTCTGGCGAGACAGTTGGCTGATTCCCACCAACGAGCGCTACAAGAACAAGGGAAAAGTCCGCTTCAGGCGTGGCGAGCTCCATAGGTGGTGATAGCGGTAGGCTGCTGCTGCGGCGACGACAACGACCTGGTCGACTGCTGCACACGACGAGGCGACGACGGCGTCGGCGCCTGGCCTGGCGTGTCGCAACCTCTCGGCGACAACCTTGGACCAGCAAGGCGACACGCCTTGGCACCTTGACCGGGGCGAAGCACCTCTAAGGACGAAGGCTTGCACGCCGGCGAATGACCACGCTTGCACGCCCTGGCCCGATGGTCGGTACCCTGGCAGCGGAAGCAGTGGGACGGGGAGCGACACTGAGCGGCGATGTGGTCGTGCGCGAGGCAGTTGCAGCAGAGACCCGCAAGCTCTGGCAGGATGGGGCGGTTGCGTTTGGGTGTTGATTTCCCCAAGCAATGCCGGTGACAATGGCTCACGACAGTCTAAAAAACATCGGCGTCGACGTTGGGCCCCCGATGGGGCTGCCGGGACATGTTAGGCACCGATGACCCACACCGTGGGCCAAGGTGCTGGTGCACCGGGACTCTCGCCGCCGGCTGCGAACCAAGGCGATGCGTTGCGTGCACTCGCACAGCGTTCAGCAGTGGAGTCCCACGGCCGTCAGGCGCACTGGTCCTGCGTTGACAGCACCGCTTCCCCCTTGCAGGCACTAGAAGGGTTCCCTCCATGGTGGCAGCGCTTTGCGCCGCGTCCGGAGCCCCAACCGACGGTGGAGGCGTGGCCCGGAGAACCTTGCGAGCGACGTCCAGGTACAATGAGCATGTGGCTTCGTCGTCGGAGCTACCCGTGCAGGGGTCTTCGTCCCAACATCAGAACTTGCTCCTGCCAGCTGACCGACGGGCGGGGAAGAAGGGGGGCAAGCGCGGAGAGGGAGGATGGCGAGGACCTGCTCGAACGCACAGCATCCTCCTCCTCGTCCTCATCTTCCGAAACGTCCTCGACGATGACCAGCGTCTCATCCTCAATCCTTCCATCTGTGGTAGGCATAGGCAGGACAACGACGGATTTGGGGTGACAAAGGTGGCTGGTGGCGCCAGAGTGGGTGCCGGCGGCCCGGTGGAGGGAGCGACGCCGGGGATGACCACCGGAGACAGGGCGTTGTAGGGTCGAGATGGCGGACTAGAGGGGTTGGTGAATAGTCCTTCCTAAAATTAGTCGCGCCGGCTAACCGAAACAAATGTAGAATTAAAACTATCGGTCTAGCCAAGACTACACCCCTCTATCTAAGTTCTCAAGCACCTTACAAAGGTTCTAATTAGGCAACAAAGGTGCCGGACTAGCTAGAGCTCACCTAACCAATCTAGCTTGCAAGGTCACACAAACCTATGCAACTAGTACTTTCCACAACAGAGGGAGCTCATATACAATCTAGTAAGCAAAAGCATAAAGCCACCTAAGCTCACTAGCAATGCTCAATAACAAGGCTACACAAGCCAAATTAGAGAGCACAAATTATTTAGCTACACAAATCAAGCAATGTGACTAACAAGATTACTCAAACCAAATTAGTCATGCAAGGAAGCTACTTCTCTGCTACACAAGCAAGAAGGTAACTAGCTAACTACACAAGTCAACTAATTATAAGAACAACTACACAAGCACAAGTATATGGAAGTAAATACAAGCTTTGTTCTTGTATGTTGAACCAGATTGTTGGTTAATTTAATTGCACTCTCATTGTCACATAGCAATGGCACTTTCTTGAACTTAATTCCAAAGTCATTCAAGGTGGCCTTCATCCAAAGTATTTGTGCACAACAACTACCGACGGATATATATTCGGCTCCGGTGGTTGATAATGGAACACTATTTTGCTTCTTTGATGGCCATGAAACAAGTAATCTTCCCAATAATTGGCATATGCTTGAGGTGTTCTTCCTTTTAACCTTGCATCCCGTATAATCCGAGTCGGAGTAACCAACTAGCTCAAACTTTGCTCCTTTGGGATACCACAAAACAACATTTTGTGTATGCTTCAAGTATCTCAATATTCTCTTTGTAGCTTTCAAATGACTTTCTCTTGGTAAGGCTTAAAATCTTGCACACATGCATACACTAAACATGATATCCGTCCTTGATGCGGTCACATAGAGTAGACTTTCAATCATAGACCGATACAATTTTTGACCCACCATATTGCCACTTGCATCACTATATAAGTTGCCATTTGTCCCCATTGGTGTGCTAATGGCTTTGTTATCACTCATGTTAAACTTCTTGAGCATGTTTTTGATGTACTTGTCTTGACTCATAAATGTACCATTTTTCAATTGCTTGATTTGAAGATCAAGGAAGTAACTTAGCTCCCCAATCATAGATATTTTAAACTCATTAGCCATCATCTTTCCAAACTCTTCACAAAAATCTTAATTGGTTGATCCAAATATGATGTCATCAACATAGATTTGCAACACAAATAAGTCTTTGCCAATCTTCTTGGTGAAAAGAGTGGTGTCAACCTTGCCCATCATAAACCCTTTAGAGAGTAGAAAGTCCCTCAATCTCTCATACCATGCTCTAGGTGCTTGCTTTAAGCCATACAATGCCTTCTTCAACTTGTACACATGGTCAGGCTTCTTATCATCTTCAAAACCGGGAGGTTGCTCAACATATACTTCTTCATTGATGTAACCATTGAGAAATGCACTCTTAACATCTATTTGATAGAGCTTGATGTTGTGGGCACAAGTATAGGCTAGTAAGATTCTAATTGCTTCCAATCTAGCAACCGGGGCATATGTTTCTCCAAAGTCAAGACCTTCAACTTATGTATATCCTTGTGCTATCAATCTTGCTTTGTTCCTTACTACTATCCCATCTTGATCTTGCTTGTTTCTAAAAACCCATTTGATTCCAACCACATTGTGTCCCTTTGGTCTCTCTACTAATTTCCATACTTGATTTCTTGTGAAGTTATTCAATTCTTCATGTATAGTATTCACCTAATCAACATCCTTCATTGCTTTATCTATCTTCTTTAATTCTATGGATGACACAAATGAGAAATACTCACAAAATAAAGCCAATCTTGATCTAGTTTGCACACCTCTTGAAATATCACCAATGATAGTGTCCAATAGATGACCCCTTGCAATATTGGTTGGTTGGAGTATTGAAACTTGATCGCTTGCACTTGCTTAATCATTTGGTTGAGATGATGTACTAGCCACTTGATTTTGTTCATTATCATGAGAGCCATTTGTACTAGCTTGATTTGTATCGTCTTGCATATTTGTGTTAGAGAGCACTTGCACTTGTTCATCTTCATCTTCATCATCATTCATATGCAATGTTGGGCTTTCTACCATTCAAGAGCTCATATGGTGTCTTCTCTTTTAATGGGTGACAATAGAGGCTTTTGCTACAATAGCAAGTCGTGTTGATTGCTTCGGCCCAAAAAGATTGACTCACATTGTACTCACTAAGCATAGACCTTGTCATATCAATGAGTGTTCTATTCTTCCTCTCAACAAGACCATTTGATTGTGTAGTGTACTTGATCGAGAATTGATGTCTAATTCCAAATTTATCACACAACTCATCAATTCTAGTGTTCTTGAACTCACTACCATTGTCACTTCTAACTCTCTTGATGGTTGCTTCAAACTCATTGTGAATGCCCTTGACAAATGATTTGAATGTTGCAAACACATCACTTTTGTCCACTAGGAAGAATATCCAAGTGTATCTAGTATAATCATCTACTATCACAAAGCCATATTTGTTTCCACCGATGCTAGTGTATTATGTTGGCCCAAACAAATCCATGTGCAATAACTCAAATGCTTTACTAGTGCTCATCATGCTTTTTCTAGGATGGGTGTTTCCAACTTATTTGCCGGCTTGACAAGAGCTACAAAGCTTATCCTTCTCAAACACAATATCTTTCAAGCCTCTAACCAAGTCATGCTTAACCGATCTATTCAATTGTTTCATTCCAACATGATCAATCCTTCTATGCCATAACCAACCCATGCTAGACTTAGTGAATAAACATGTAGATAGTTGAGCTTCACTAGCATTGAAATCAACCAAGTATAGATTCTCATATCTAAAGCCTTTGAAGATCAAGTTAGAGCCATCTACACTTATGATCTCTACATCATCTATCCCAAATATGCATTTGAATCTAAGATCACACAATTGAGCCACGAATAGTAAATTGAAGTTCAATCTCTCAGCAAGCAACACATTGGAAATATTCATGTCATTTGATATTATAATCTTACTAAGCCCTTTGACCTTGCCTTTGCCATTATCATCAAATATGATACTATCATAACCATCATTGCCATTGGCATTGATTGAGTTGAATATTCTTGCATCACCGGTCATGTGTTGAGTACACCCACTATCAAGAACCCAATCCCTTCCTCCGGCTTTGTAATTGACCTACAAAAAAAGATCAATTCTTTTTAGGTACCTAAACTTGCTTGGGTCCTTGAAGGTTAGTGACCAAGCTCTTTGGCACCCAAATAGCTTTCTTCTTTGAGCCCATCCATAGTGTACCAATGAACTTAGCTTTCATACCATTTGTATCCTTACTAAGCACATAGAAAGAATCAATCTTAATTGAGGATACATTAGCATTTTTACTCTTGTTCTTGCACTCATGCTCTTTATGACTAACTTGCTTGTAACTAGTACAAAACCGACCATTGTTCTTCACAAAACTAGTCTTGTGAGGAGCAAAGGCTATCTTGCCTTTCTTGGGGGTATAGCCCAATTCCTCTTTGCAGAGATAAGCTCTTTGGCTACCGAAGCACATAAGCAAGCGGTCCTCACCACCATAAACCTTAGCCAAGGTGTGAGTGAGCTCATTGACCTCCTTCTTGAGGGTCTCATTCTCAACCATTAGTGAGGCATCACATGTGAAACCGTCACTACTAGATGAGGTGGAAGTAGAAGTGCTACAAGAAGGGTTAGTGGGAGCAACAATGATAGACTTATAGAATGATTCATCAATTATATCATAAGTTAAGCCTGCATCACATGTCTCAACATGCTTCTTCTCATTTTGTTCATTAAGCAAAGAGGAATGAGCTTTTCAAGCTTCTTGTGAACCTTGCCAAGCTTCTCATGAGCTTCCTCTAGCCTCTCATGAGATGTATCGAGCTCATCAAAGGCTTACTTAAGGACTTTTAGTTCCTTATGTAAGCTTTTGCATTCCCTTCTCTTAATGTCAAAGTGTTCTTTAGCATCATCTAGCATGTCAAGTAATTTATCCTTAGTTGGTTCATCATCATCACTCACATTTTTATTTTCATTATCATGTTCCTCATCACTTTCATCATCACAAGTTTGTACCTTAGTGGCCTTAGCCATGAAGCATGATGGAATGTCGAAGAGAGAAGGCTTCTCATTGATAGCAATGCTTTCAAGTGCCTTCTTCTTAGTGGTCTTGTCATCTTCACTATCATCGTCATCACTTGAGGAAGCATCACTATCCCAAGTGACTACATATGAACCACCCTTGTTCTTCTTTTTGAATGTCATCTTGTCCTTCTCTTTCTTTTCCTTCTTGTCCTTCTTCTTGTTCTTCTTGTTGTCATCACTATTGTCGCTATTGTATGGGCATTGAGCAACAAGATGATCTTTGCTTCCACAATTAAAGCACCTTCTTGATTATTCCTTGTTCTTGGATGAAGACTTCTTTCTTCTAGCACGGTAGTCCTTCATCATGAACTTGCCAAATCTATTGACAAAAAGAGCCATCTTCTCATCATCCATCTCATCAAAGCTCAAGTCTTCATCTTCATTTGATGATTCTTACTTTGCCTTGCCCTTGGATGATGTGGCCTTGAACGCCACACTCTTCTTCTTGTCATCCTTCTTGTCATCTTTCTTCTCCCTCTTTTCTTTCTTCTCATCATCATCTCTATATGTATCATCGGTCATTATATCTCCCAATACTTGATTTGGTGTCATAGTGTCCAAACCACTCCTCACTAGAATAGTAACCAATATGCCAAATCTTGAGGGTAAGCATCTCAAGAACTTATGGGAGAAGTCCTTGTCCTCCACCTTCTCACCAAATGCTTTGAGATCATTGATAAGCACTTATAACCTATGGAATATCTCCGGCACACTTTCATCCTCCTTCATCTTAAAACTAGCAAACTTCTCCTTGAGAATATATGCCTTGGCACCCTTCATGGCTTGAGTGCCCTCAAATGATTCCTCCAACTTCTTCCATGCTTCATGAGCCATCTCAATGTTCTTAATTTGCTCAAATATTCTCTCATCAATGGCATCATGAACAATGTCATTGTATTGGAGAAGCAATTCTTCGGCGGCGGTGGGATTCTCTGGATCTTCTATCTCAATCTTGGTCTCCACCACTTTCCAAACCTTTCTATTAATTGACTTAATATATGTTGTCATCTTAGCCTTCCAATAGAGATAGTTTTAGCCATCAAATTAGGGTGGCTTCTTGGTGTTATTGATTTGAGCCATTTTGACACCGAAGGTTGTTAAGCCTCAAATCATGGTGACCACATCTCTAATAGCACTTGAAAGGTCCTAATGGCTAGAGGGGGTGAATAGTCTATTAAAAATTTCTACAACAATACTTAGCAAACCGGTTAGACAAATGTGAGGCAAAGCGAGTGTTGCGCTAGCCTACTAAAAAGCAAGCCACCTACCACAATTCTAGTTTCTATAGTCTCTATCCACACAATGGCTATGTTACTATACTAAGTTAGTGTGCTCTCAAAGGCTAACTAAAGAGCCACACTAACTAAACTAATAAGCTCTCACGACTAGCTACACTAAAGAGCTTGACAACTAGTTTGTAGTAATGTAAAGAGAGAGAGCAAGATGGTTATACCGTCGAGTCGAGGAATGAACCAATCAATCACAAGAATAAATACCAATGAAGACCAATCACCTCGGAATCAAATGATGACACAATGATTTTTACCGAGGTTCACTTACTTGCCGGCAAGCTAGTCCTCGTTGTGGTGATTCACTCACTTGGAGGTTCACGCGCTAATTGGCATCATATGCCAAACCCTCAATAGGGTGCCACACAACCAATACAAGATGAGGATCACACAAGCTATGAGCAATTTACTAGAGTACTTTGTGGCTCTCTGCCGGAGAAAGGTCAAGAACCCCTCACAATCACCACGATCGGAGCCAGAGACAATCACCAACCTCCGCTCGACGATCCTCGCTGCTCCAAGCCATCTAGGTGGCGGCAACCACCAAGAGTAACAAGCGAATCCCGCAGCGAAACACGAACACCAAGTGCCCCTAGATGCAATTACTCAAGCAATGCACTTGGATTCTCTGCCAATCTCACAAAGATGATGAATCAATGATAGAGATGAGTGAGAGGGTTTTGGCTAAGCTCACAAGGTTGCTATGTCAATGCAAATGGCCAAGAGGGTGAGCTTGAGCTAGCCATGGGGCTTAAATAGAGAACCCCCACAAAAGAGCCGTTGGCTCCTCTGTACAGTGAAACACGGGCTGACCGGACGTGCCAGTCAGGTTGACCAGACACAGGACCCTAGCGTCCGGTAGCCCGATGCTTGCCACGTGTCATCAGCCTCAAATGCTGAGCGCCCGATCTTAATGGCTAGTCAGCTTCACGCCACGTGTTAAGTTGCGACCGGACGCACTGCAGTGTAGGACCGAACACACTATCGCTTGGCGTCCGGTCACTTCTAGTAAGGTTCCAGAGGCAGAAATTCACGACCGGACGCGTCCGGTGGCTCATGATCGGACCTAGGCCTACATCAGGTCAACTCAACCTCTCTCCGTTGCTTGCGTCAGCGTACATCACTAGGTGACCGAACGCACCCCCTATGTATCCGGTCCCTCTTTCTCTTCAGCATCCGGTCAAGGGACCAAGGGTGGCCTTCACTGCACGCCACTGACCAGACGCGGGGTCAGAGTTCGGTCAATACAAAACTTCTCCTTTTGACCTTGAACTTCAACACCCTTGATTAAATGTGCCAACCACCAAGTGTATCACCTTGTGCACATATGTTAGCATATTTTCACAAATGTTTTCAAGGGTGTTAGCACTCCACTAGATTCTAAATGCATATGCAATGAGTTAGAGCATCTAGTGGTACTTTGATAACCGTATTTCGATACAAGTTTCACCCCTCTTAATAGTACGGCTATCGATCCTAAATGTGATCACACTCGTTAAGTGTCTCGATCACTTAAACCAAAAAGCTCCTATCAATTTCACCTTTGCCTTGAGCTTTTTATTTTTCTCTTTCTTCTTGTCCAAGTCCAAGCACTTGATCATCACCATGGCATCACCATCATCATGTCATGATCTTCATTTGCTTCACCACTTGGAGTAGTGCTACCTATCTCATAATCACTTTGATAAACTAGGTTAGCACTTAGAGTTTCATCAATTCACCAAAACCAAACTAGAGCTTTCACCCTCCCAACGGTTGGTCACCGGACAGCTAGGGGCGGTGCACCGCTATAGGGGTGGTGGTGACCCCCCTGCTCAACCATCGAAACACCCAGTCTCGAGAAAAATGGGGCGGTGCCACCAGACAGGGTGGTGGTGCCCATGGCGGTGCACCGTCACGCCTGGGGCGGTGCACACCGCCGCTTTTGGTGCCTGCCCACACACCGTGCTGCTCTCAGCCACGACCAACTAGTCACTGGACACAGGAGGGTGGTGCTACCGCCAAGGTAGGGCGGTGCCACCCCAACTCCTCCTTCTCAACCTTGTCTAGCTAGGCATAGTGGTGCACCGGACAGGGGGTGGCGGTGCCCCTAGGGCAGCACCCCAAGCCCGATTTCGCCTCCTTTTCTTCACATTTTCTAACACCTTTGCAAATGTGCTAACACCACCAAGTGTTCACCAACTTGTGCACGTGTGTTAGCTTTTCACAAACATTTCCCAAAGGATTAGTCACTCAATTCACCACGCCACTCGATCCTAACACGTATGCAAAGTTAGATCACTCAAGTGGCACTAGATGACCGATATACAAACAAGTTTGCCCCTCTTAATAGTACGACCATCTATCCTAAACCCGGTCATGCACTTCTCTACACGATCTTTGACCGGTGAAATAAAATGCCCTACAAATATACCTTTGCCTTACGCATTTCATTCTATTTCCTCCGATGTTGATGCTACACATGCACCAACCTTGATCAACAAATGATATGATCCACTTCATATCATCATGTGACCATATTGGTTCATCGATCTTGACCTCACTTGCTCTTCACCGTTGCTTCGGTCCATCAGCGCCAAGTCATCACTCAACTTGCCCTTCACACTTGCAACCGGTCCGTCGAGCCAAGTCGTGTCTTGATGTTCTCCACCTTAGTCACATGACTCCATGTCATGTCTCATATGCAATGAGCTCCTTCATCACATGTGTGAGCTTTGCACCAAGTTCAAGCCATCTAACCTCCATGGCATGCATTGCTCAAACATATGTGCCTGTGGACTAATCACATGTGTATCTCACTTAAACACATATTAGTCCACCAAGGTTGTCACTCAATTACCAAAACCAAACAAGAACCTTTCAGGCGTCAAAGGTGGCCGGCGGTGCTAGAGTGGCTGTCGGTGGGCTGAGGTGGATGGGGGCGGAAGTCGACCCGGTGGACATGCTAAGGAGTGTCGTGGTGGCAGCCCCATCCCCATGGATCGATAGATCCGAAAGCTGGGAGCTTGGATCTGGACTTGGAAGGGGCTGGTGTGCAACAGGGAGGTAGATCGATGGAGGTGCGCCGCCGATGTTGTTGGGGGCAGGGGACGGGTCGGGAGGGTGGGCGAGGTCCATCCTCGTCTCGTAGTAGTGGCTAGAGCTCATTTTAGAAAAAAAATAATGTGTAACTTTTCTAGATAAAAGTATTTTGATAATGTTTCAAAATAAAGTATTTTTATAATTGTTCCTTGGTAAAATTTTTTGGTCCCTGCCCTCTTAACGTAGTTCATTTTACCCCCTCATAGTTGGCATGGTGACATGTAGGCTAAAATCTCAATCTGAATTGCTTAAGTTGAAAAAACAAACGGTTTTAAAAAGTGTGGGGGGTGGGTGGGGGGACAACATCTGTTTTGTTTAGGTGTTTGAGGAAACATGGACTTCGAACATAGTTGGGGGGGGCAAAAGGACTTGTCCAAATATTGTCAACGACCCAAGTGTAAGTTGTGTCTACCCATGGCTCAATCCAACACAACAGTTGTGTCTTGAACTCTAAAAGTCTTGGTTTGACTTTGATAATTAAGTGACAACCTTAGATGGACTAATGCCTTTTATGTGAGATGAATAGGTACTTGGTCCACACACGCTAGGTTGAGCATGTGATGCAAGTGCTCAACGAGTGAAGATGAATGCGTTTATTGTATATGAGACATGATATACTCTCACATAAGGCTAGGCGAACGACCGGTTGCACGAGTGAAGGGCAAGCTAGAGGTTCGGGTGTGATGCACTATCGAGGTGGTGAAGTGCGAGTAGAGGACTTGGTGCCGATGGAGTGAGGCAAAGGTGAAGAGCAAGCAAGGCTACGATCAATAGACCAATAAGGCCACGTGAAGCTATGAAGTGGATCATATCATCATTCCAAGGTGATCAAGTGAAGTGTTGATGATCAAGTGGCTTGATGGAGGGGTGATGGAGGAGCTTCATGCTATGGGCAATGGTCAAGGTAGCATGGTTGGCTACAATTGTCCATGACCATTGTTCAGCATTGGAAGATGAAGATTGAGGTTGGATGATTGTGTGGCGTCACCAACATGAAGTGAAAATAGAACACGCAAGGCAAAGGTATATTTATAGGTTATTTCATTTCACTGGTGTAAGGTTGAGTAGAGAAGTTCTTGATTAGGTTTAGGAAATATAGTACTATCAAGAGGGGCTTTCTTGTTGGCTAATCGGCTATCTAACGCCACTAGGTGATATCTAACTCGTGATGCATTTAGATTGAGTGGCGTGGAAAGGAGAGAGAAAACCTTTGCAAGATGACTTTGAAAATGCCAACTCAAGGTTGAAGGTGTTGGTGATCTTACGCGATAGCATTTGGAATTAGTGCATTTGAAAAAGGTTTTGAAACAGAGCTCGGTGGAGTGTCTCTGCTACCACCGGAATAGTTCAATTATGGCCTGCAAAGACCACCACAGAAAGGGGTACGTACACTGCGTTGTGCTATTTTCTGTGCCTAGAGTTGCATCGGATTTCTAGTGCACCCAAGGTGTGAGGCACTTGAGAAAGCTATCCCAGAGGGGAGAGGGGAGACGTGGCTGGCTAATGCATGAGTGAGAGAGTTCAAACTTGGAGGCATTTTGTTTGGTGTCAGGTAACGAAGTTATCCGGTGCTAGGTTCCGGACCTCTCGTGATAGCCTAGTAGAGAAGTTCTTGGGCCACCAGAATAGTCTAGTGGTGGCCCACGGGAGCCACAAAGAAAGCTGGGCTAGTTAAACAAAGCGCGCACGGGTTCATTGTATTGTGAGCTACAAAGTTATCAATCCTGTTGAGCTCTATAGTTTCTATTTAAATATTGAACTTTGCTACAGCATGCGCGTGCAGTTTTTGATCCATCCGACTGCACATTCCGTTTTTGGTAGGCTCTTCCGCTCCTTTCCTTTTTTTAGCTAAGTTGCTACCGTTACACCATACACGGAAGCAGCTCAATTAAGCTAACTGCTCATCCCCTAATTAACCCGTGGTCCAAGTCGTAACGCACGCATCCGCTCGTTTCTGTAATTCTGTATGCGAGCGCGCCGCACATGGCGCCATCGGCGAGCAGCGATCCCTCTAGTATCTGACGCCGCCGCACATGATAGATCGACGGTCGACAAAGGTTTACGAAGAAATCGACCGGAAGGAAGTATTTGGGTTAAATAGGGCATGTTTGATTTCCTGTCTCTCTTTGGCCGGCACGGCCGGCTGGCCTGGCTATGCCCAGCTACCATGGTGCACCCTCACTTGTTTAATTCAACGAGCCAGGTTGAGTTGGGATCGTGTTTGATAGAACGTATAGATGGATAGCAGAGTATGGTGAGTTGGGATCGTGTTTGATAGAACGTACAGATGGATAGGATCACCTTGCATCCAGAGTATGGTGGCCCTGTCTCTTGTTGGCATTCCGTCGAGCACATACTAGGCGCCGACTAGGGCGTGTTGGCCATGGCTCTGATCGCGTCGCCGTAGCACTCCCGGCGCGCAACCTCGCCCGGTCGACCCCGCCACAGCTGGAGACAGGGGCTGCTGCTTCGGCAAGAAGCGCAAGACCCGTCCGGTGGCCGGAGCCTCTGCCTTCCCGCACGGACGACCGGGAAGTGGAGAAGGCGAAGAAGAAGCAGGATGACCGCGCAGACGACCGGACGACCTCGGCAGCTGCGTGTCGCTCTCGCTCGCCACCGACGAGCGGTCCGAGGCGGCATCGGAGTCGTCGGTCGCGACCAGCTTGGTGGGGAGGAAGCCGGCCAGGAGGCGCCGGGGAGGAAGCTGGCCAGGAGTGGTCGCCGGGGAGGAAGCTGGCCAGGAGGCGCCCGGTCTCTGCCGATCTAGGCCTAGCGTGGCACGACGGCGCCGCCGCGGCCTCCTCGTACGACTTTCGGCGCGGCCGGCTAGGTGGAAGAAAGGGAGCGGTGGATGAAGGACAAGGGGACTCGCAGTGCCGCTCCTACAATTTTGAGGGCGAACTCGTCACGATGGCCCTGAATCACATATAAAATCTTATAATACATGGATGCTAATTTTTATTAAAAAGCAAAAACAAATTCAATGATATATTTTTAATTTAACATGTTTGATAGTTATAAGCAACAATATAAACTAAAACGGTTCATGAGTGACCTGTAAACTATATTTCTCTCAAAATATAAACATCTTGTAAACATTATCGTGGGCCACGAGTGCCAAATAAAATTCAGGTGACTAAAATTTCCCCGATGATCGTAAAAAAAAAGTAAAATAAACAATAGTATATCTGTACTTCTAAAACTAATATGATTACCATAAGAAAGAATAGAACTCTATAATATACATTGCTTCTCATAAAAAGATACTTCTTCGGGCACTTCTTGATGTAGAATTATCAAGGACGGTATTGAGATTAATAATGTCCACTTATGTATAGCACCTTTCTAAGATTCAATAAATTGATCTTCTAGTTTTTTCCATTTTCTTTTATGAGATCTCGACAAATGTTTCTTAAGTAACATTCTAAGATTCTAACACCTAAATTAAAAGAAAAACATGACTATATGAGTACGAGTACTAGAAGTCTGAAATAATTAATTTGGATTTAAAAACGATCATAGGAAAAAAAAATACCTAGGTGCTAGGGCTTGATCGGCTGATGAACTAATGAAGTGATGATTGATAAACTGATGATCGACGGATCCGCCTGATTGCGTCGTCGTTGAGTTGAGCCTATGAGTGCGCCGTTTCCATGTTTCCGGCTCTCCGCGGCGGCCGGCGACGGCGCGGTGGCCGGTGGCGGCGCGACGCGGCTCCGCCTCCAACTCTCCGTGACTCCCTGATATCGTGATCCTTCGCCCTGGGCCCTCGCGTATGTAGTAGACTAGCGGACTGGGGAAGCAAGAGCTCGGCGCTCTGATCCTGAATGTCTCGGGCTGCCTATCAAGTGCCATCAGGACTATAGGGCTGGGTCTACGGTATACCTGGGTCTAGGCCCCTCCCTCCCCTAGGCCCTCGGCCGTCGCACCTCTGGCACCTCTCCTAGGGCCTAGCACTGGGGACTCGGAGGTGACCGGAATACGCCCTTCAGCGTCGTAGCTAGCCGGGCCGTCAGAAAACGAAACCTGATTTCGTTTCCTGAGAGCCAGGTGAGAGTGATTTTTTTTTCATCCGAAGTGTTTTTAACATGTGGAGATGTCCTGTTTTGTAAGCATCGTACGTGACAACGTGCCCCAAACCTTCTCAAATTTTTATCATAGCCTCCACATACGATATCATGACATCTCAACAAGTTTCATGATTTTCGGACTTCGTTTGCTTTTTATAGAATTTAAAAACACTTCGCACGCAAGTTCGCGGTCATGTTTCGTGAACAAAATGTCCTGAAATTTCAGGTTCGTTCCTGGATACGGCCTCACACTACACTTAGTAACATGACTATCATTTTTTGAATCATTAAATTCCTATCGGGTACCTTAGAACGGGGTACCCCAAGTAAACATCAAAAGGGTCGCTAGAGTCCCATCTAATAAATAAAAACTAGAAGGCAAGTCGTGGGCCCCTCACCCGCCACGACCGAGCCCACTGGGTCCTCCTCCTCCTCCTCACCTCGAGCCTCGAGCAGGAGGTCTCGGCATCCTGACGCAAACTCCGCTTCGCCCGAGGCTCTCCGGAGAAAGCCTCGGCAGGGAACGCCGTCTCCACCTCGCCCGAGGCTCTCCACAGAAGGCCTCGGCAGGAGGTGCATTCTCCGTATCGCGCGAGGCCTCTCGCGCGAGGCCTCGGCAAGGAGCCTGATCTCCGTCTCGCGCGAGGCCTCATTCTCCGTACCGCTCGAGGCCGGCTTCGTCCGCAGCCCGTCGCCCCCCACCTTGGTCGATCCCCCCCGACAGCGCGTCACGTCTCATTAATACTTTCAACCACTCCCGCAATCTCAGCCGGACAGTGGCTCAACGCCACAGAATGGCCGATGCGAACCCGAGGTCGCATCAGCGCCATACCGGCCGGGACAGGGACACGGCGGGGATTACTGGCCACTGTGTCCTAACACTGTGTCCACGATCAGCGCCATACCGGCTGGGACAGGGTACGACTGGGGATTACCGGCCACTGTGTCCTAACGCTGTACCCACGATCAGCCGCCCGCACAAGGCCTCGGCACTGTACACCAGGGCCTCAGGTGATCTTGGGGTTCAGTGCCTGCCGAGACCCCCCCCCCCGCAGTGCAAGCCTCGGCACCGACCAAGTCTCAGGCCTCACGCACAGTCTATCCACAGTGGCTTGCACGTTCGCCGCCACGTCCGCTCCGAGGCATTCCCGGGGCTCCCACGACGCACATGATCTGATGGGACAACCACGCCGCCCCAGTACTCCAAGGACGGACCACTCCTACGACCACGCCGCCATAGGAACAGGCCACAGGGCTTGGACGTGCCACTCCTATTGGCACGACGTCGCATAGTAATACATATACTGTCCTTGTCCTCCCTTCAACTATAAAAGGAGAGGACTTGGGCCACTTAGGTGGGGGAGAACATGGGGGAACACACATGCACACATTGCCAGCCGCTTGAGAGCAACGTCTCAGACGGCCCACACGACACCCCGCTTAGACCTGGGACTAGGTCATTCTCACACTTCCCTTAGCTTGTAATCCCCTACTACGAGCACTTCAGTGCAAGGAATACAAGTTCGATCTCTCAGACTGGACGTAGGGCACCGATTGCCCGAAGCAGTATAAATCTTGTGTCTCTTTGCATCATCATCTGGAATCGGGAGCACGCAGAACAATTCACTAGTCGGTTGAGGACCCCCCAGGTCCGAAAACACCGACAGTTGACGCGCCAGGTAGGGGGCGTCTGCGTGTTAGTTTCGTCATCCCAGCAGGTTCTGGATGGCAGACCCCGTACGACCATTGCAGTCTCGGCACCGTAGTTTGGTTCGGGAGCCTAGAGTTCATGTCTCTAGGGCATGAGTACGACATGGTACTCCTCACACCTCGAGCCCCACCGTCCGACGATGAAGTTACGCACCGGCAGCCCATGCGCAGGCGGCACCCGGGCGGCCGCTCTCGCCGCGCTCGCTAGGCACGACGCGAGCAAGGCCACCCCGACGCTACATGAACCTAGGGCGGCACTGCCACTCCCTGCCGATATCCTACGACTAGCTGTTGGCACAGGGTCCCTGGCTGGGGACCTGTCTGGCCTGAGCTTGGACAAAGGAAAATCACCGTTGACACGCGGCGATGCCCAGTCATCAAGCTCCGCTCCACCACTCCCTAAAGAACCGACCCGGCGGAGCAAATCTGGCAATGGCACCATCCCCATACCCCTTTGGGTTGAGAAATGCCGCCGCCTCTTACGCCAACGCTTACACTACCGCTCACGAGGATCCCTCGGAACAGTCGCCAGCGCTTCGCTCTTGACCTAAGCACCCACGCCGACTCCTCGGATGAGGACGAGGCATGGCCCGGAGTGGACTTCTCCGGGCTCCACGACCCTAAGGCTTTGCGCCAGTTCTTGGCTGCAAGCGACTACTGCCTTGGCTACTCCGACTCCGACTGATGAAGGCACTTATGACCCCACTCACGAGTGTTTTCACGTCGGGCTCAGGGATGCCGAGGGCCAGCGAAGAGGATGAGGGGGTAGGTAGCCGTTCCCCCGCTTCGTCCTAGGGGCGGGCGCCGCCACGCCCCCACGCAATGTCCTGCCTAGCCGCATGAAATGAGAACGTCGCTCTTGCACGACCTCAGCACCTAGACCTAGAGCAGCTCCGTGAGCTCCAGGCCAAGGTCGAACAAGACCAACTCCTTCTGTAGCAGCTTTGAGACTCTCTCGAACAAGAACAGCGAGGCCGTGGTGAAGGCGGGGGAGCCCGACGGAGGGCCCGCGATGTGCATCACCGCATCCATGACGACGAAGGGAGTGAGCAACCCCCAGTCTTCAATCGCGCCAGCCAGAACGTCGTGGCTGCGGCAATGCTGGTCCGCGCAATGCCCGAGCCTTCTACCACGAAGGGGCGGCGGGTCTGCGGTGAGCTCTGCGATCTCCTAGAGACCGCTGCGGTTCAGCAGGCCGAGAGTTCCACCTCCCGACGGCATGGGGGTGCCTTGAACCTTCCCACGGCACCGCCTCAGGCAGGACAGGGAAGCCCCGGCTCGTCCCGAGCCCGACCGAGCGCCAATAGCCCACAGGGTCCCCTGTGCTTCTGGACCGCCTCGGCAATCAACGTGAGGTGCAGGGAGACCATGAGGTGGTCAGTAGGCGATGACGCCATGACAACGAGGGGCCTGCTCGGGGCTACCACCCACACCGAGGCAGTCGCTACGACAGCGGGGAGGACCGCAGTCCTTCCCCTGAACCGCCAGGCCCTCGGGTCTTCAGTAGGGCCATCCGCGCTGCTCCTTTCCCCGCCCGGTTCTGGCAGCTGGCCAATCTCGTGAAGTACAGCGATGAGACCAACCCGGAACTCTGGCTTGCCGATTATCGCCTAGCCTGCCAGCTAGGTGGCGTGGACGATGACCTGCTCATCATTCGCAATCTCCCCTTGCTCCTGTCGGACTCGACGAGAGCCTGGCTCGAGCACCTTCCTCCCTCGCAAATCCACGACTGGCGTGACTTGGTTAGGATCTTCGTCGGAAACTTCCAGGGCACATACGTGCGCCCTGGGAACTCCTGGGATCTTAAGAGCTATCGCTAGAAGCTAGACGAGTCTCTCTGAGACTTCATCTAGTGCTTCTCCAAACAGTGCACCGAGTTGCCCAGCGTCGGCGATTTGGAGATCGTCCAAGCTTTCCTCTTCGGCACCACACTTGTCAGGACTTGGTCCGAGAGTTAGGTCACAACGTGCCGCGCTCTGCTGCCACGCTCCTTGACATCTCCACCAGCTTCGCCTCGGGTGAAGAGGCTGTCGGAGCCATCTTCCCCGACATCGACACCAAGGGTAAGTAGAGGGACGAGGCCCTCGAGGCCTCAGCCTCCCACCTCCCCAAGAGAAAGAAAAAGGGGCGCCTAGGGAAGCGGGAGGTCCTGGAGGCTGATCTGGTCAGCGGCCACAGAGCGCAAGAATCCCCAAGGCTTCAAAGGCCCTAGGCCCTTCGATGACATGCTCAAGAAACCCTGCCCTTACCACCAGAGCCCAGGTCAAGCATGCTCTCGAGGATTGCACCATGCTGCGGCGCTACTATGCCAGGCTCGGGCTCCCCGACGACGACGCTAAGCAGAAGGGCGCCGGCGACCGGGATGAAGGCAAGGACGATGGGTTCCCTGAGGTACGCAACGCCTTCATGATCTTTGGTGGGCCCTCGGCATGCCTTACGGCACGGCAGCACAAGAGGGAACGTCAAGAGGTCTTCTCGGTCAAGGTGGTCACCCCCCAGTACCTCGACTTGGTCTCGAGAGGCAATCACCTTCGATCGAGATGACCACCCTGACCATATTCCGAATCCCGGGCAGTACCCACTGGTCGTCGACCCGATCATCGGCAACACCTGACTCTCCAAGGTGTTGATGGATGGAGGCAGTGGCCTCAACATCCTCTACGCCAACACCCTGGAGCTCTTGGAGATCGACCGGTCGAGGCTCTGAAGGCGACAGTCGCACCCTTCCACGGCATCGTGCCAGGGAAGTGCATGCGACCCCTCGGGCGCATCGACCTTCCTGTCTGCTTCGGCACCCCCTCCAACTACCGTAAGGAAGTCCTCACCTTCGAGGTAGTCGGGTTCAGGGGAGCCTACCACGCCATTCTAGGGCGGTCAGTGCTACGCCAAGTTCATGGCAGTGCCCAACTATACCAACCTCAAGCTCAAGATGCCTAGGCCCTAGCGGTGTCATCACGATTGAGTCCACGTACGAACATGCATACGACTATGACATTCGAATGCATCGAGTACTGCTGAGGCTCTTACAGAGGCTGAGACCCTCATCGCCCACCTCGACTAACTTAGTGGTGAGGTGCCTGACTCCAAGCGTCGCACTGAGGGCATTCGAGCCGCTGAAACCATCAAACTCATCCCGGTCGACCCCGCCTGCCCCGACGACCGAGCGCTGAGGATAGGCGCCACCCTCGACATCAAATAGGAAGCCGTGCTCAGTCGACTTTCTTCGTGCGAATGCCTGACATATTCGCATGGAGTCCCTCGAACATGCTGGGCATACCAAGGGAGGTCGCCGAGCATGCCCTGGACATCCGGGCTGGATCTAGACCAGCGAGGCAACGCCTGTCGCCGCTTCGACGAGGAAAAGCGTCGGGCCATCGGTGAGGAGATACAGAAACTCTTGGTGGCCTGGGTTCATCAAGGAAGTGTCCCATCCAGAATGGTTGGCTAACCCCGTGTTGGTCAAGAAGAAAAATGGGAAATGGAGGATGTGCGTAGACTACATCGGTTTGAACAAAGCCTATCCAAAGGTCCCCTTCTCATTACCTCGAATTGATCAAATCATTGATTCCACCGTAGGGTGCGAGACCTTGTCTTTCCTCGATGCGTATTCTGGTTACCATCAGATCAAGATGAAAGAGTCCGACCAGCTCGCGACTTCTTTCATCACACCATTCGGCATGTACTGCTACGTGATGATGCCCTTTGGCCTCAAAAACGCAGGTGCCACATACCAACGATGCATGACCCAGGTCTTTGGCGACAACATTGGGCGGACCATCGAGGCCTACATAGACGACATCGTGGTCAAGACCAGAAAGGCCGAGGGTCTCGTCGACGACTTAAGGATAACCTTCAAATGCCTTAGAGAGAAGGGCATCAAGCTCAATCCCGAGAAGTGTGTGTTCGGGGTCCCCCGAGGTAGGCTCTTGGGATTCATAGTCTCAGAACGCGGCATTAAAGCCAACCTAGAGAAGGTCTTGGCCATAACCAGCATGGGACCAATCAGAGACCTCAAGGGAGTGCAGAGGGTCATGGGATGCCTTGCGGCCCTAAGCCGCTTCATCTCGTGCCTTGGCGAAAAAGGTTTGCCTCTGTACCGACTCTTGAGAAAGTCTAAGCATTTTTCTTGGACCCCCGAGGCCGAGGAAGCCCTCGACAGACTCAAGAGGCTGCTCACCAATCCTCCCGTCCTGATACCCCCGGCCATGGACGAGGCCCTCTTACTCTACGTCGTCGCAATGACCCAAGTGGTCAGCGCTGCTGTAGTGGTAGAGAGGCAGGAAGAAGGGCATACTCTGCCCACCCTAATGACCTATTTATTTCATCAGCGAGGTGCTCTTCGAGACCAAAGCACGCTATCCCCACATCCAGAAGCTGGTCTATGCCAGTGGTCCTGGCCCTGGTGCAAACTGCGCCACTACTTCAAGTCGCACCCAGTGACTGTGGTATCATCCTTCCCCCTGGGCGAGATAGTTCATAACCGGGAAGGCCTCGGGTAGGATAGCCAAGTGGGCTATCGAGCTTATGGGGGAAACCTTGACCTTTGCGCCTCGAAAAGCGATCAAGTCTTAGGTCTTGGCCGATTTCATGGCTGAATGGACAGATACCCAACTGCCACCTGCTCAAATTCAGACTGGAGTGCTAGGACCCTTGTACTTCGATGGATCCCTGATGAAGACCAGGGGTAGGCGCGGGCCTGCTCTTCATTTCGCCCCTAGGAGTACACATGCGCTACATGGTGCGGCTCCACTTCACCGCCTCCAACAACAGTGGCCGAATATGAGGCCCTCATCAATGGCTTGCAAGTCGCCATCGAAGCTTGGGGCATGGCGCCTCGAACAGTCCGAGGCGACTCGCAGCTCATCATAGATAAGTGATGAAGGAGTCAAACTACCTCGACCCCAAAATGGAGGCTTACTGCAGGATGGTACGATGCCTAGAAGACAAGTTCGACGGTCTCGAACTAAATCATGTCGCGCGGAAGTACAACGAGGCCGTCGACGAGCTGGCAAAGATGGCCTCGGCACGAAGCCCCGGTCCCCCCGAATGTCTTCGCCAGAGACCTCCAAAAACCTTCCATCGGCTACACCTCGACAACAGAGGAGGGCCCACCTGTGGAACCCATGGCAAAGCCCGACGCCCCCTCCGCTGCCGAGACCCCCTCAACCGAGCCCGAGGTCATGGAAGTCAACGCGAGCCTCCGCAGACTGATCAGGACGTGGATTGGCGAGTCCCGTTCCTCGATTGGCTTGATCAGGGGGAGCTTCCTGATGACAGAACCGAAGCGCGACGGCTTGCGTGCTGAGCCAAGACCTACGTCCTCTACAATGACGAATTGTATAGGCAAAGTCCCTCAGGTGTCCTTCAATGGTGCATCAGTTCCGAGGCGGGCCAAGCCCTACTTTGGGACTTACACGCAGGTGCCTGTGGGCACCACACGGCGCCTCGGACGCTCGTAGGGAATGCTTTCCGCCATGGGTTCTACTGGCCGACGACGGTCGCCAACGCTACCAAGCTAGTACGCTCCTACGAAGGATGCCAGTACTATGCTCGGCAGGACGCATCTCCTGGCCCTGGCCCTTCAAACCATCCCCATCACATGGCCGTTTCGCCATGTGGGGGCTCGACATGGTCGGGCCTCTGTAAAAGGCCCCCAGGGGCTACACCCATCTACCGGTATCAATCGACAAGTTCTCCAAATGGGATCGAGGCTCGTCTGATCAATCGAATCAAATCCGAGCAGGCTGGTGCTGTTCTTCACTGACATTATCCATAGGTTTGGGGTCCCCAACACCATCATCACCGACAACGGGACGCAGTTCATCCGGCAAAAAGTTCCTGACATTTTGCGACGACCATCACATCCGTGTGGCCTGGTCGGCCGTAGGACACCCAAGGACCAACGGCCAAGTAGAGTGTGCCAACGGCATGATCCTACAAGGCCTCAAGCCAAGGATTCACAACCGGTTGAAAAAGTTTGGCAAGAAATGGCTCACCGAACTCCCCTCGGTCATCTGGAGCCTGAGGAATACTCCAAGCCGAGCCACGGGATTCACGCCTTTCTTCCTTGTCTATGGGGCCTGAGGCCATCCTCCCCACCGACCTAGAATATGGTTCCCCGAGGCTGCAAGCCTATAACGAACAAAGTAACCGCACCACCCGAGAGGACGCCCTTGATCAGCTAGGAGGAAGCCCGAGACAGTCGCGCTACTACACTCGGCCAAGTACCAGCAGAGCCTGCGGTCGCTATCAGGCCCGATGCGTTCGAGGCCGAGACTTGAAGGTAGGCGACCTGGTGTTGAGGCTAGCACAGAGCAACAAGGGTCACCACAAGCTGAACCCCACCATGGGAAGGACCATACATCATCGCCCAAGTACTGAAGCCCGGGACCTACAAGCTGGCCAACGAGAAGGGTGAAATCTTCACCAATGCTTGGAACATAGAACAGCTATGTCGCTTTTATCCCTAAATTTCCAAGCATTGTATATGTCATTTCTCGAAATACAATTAAAAAGCAGTTCTTTAGTTGGTCTTATTTTTTGAGAAACCCCCCGAGCCCATCGTAGGTCTCGGCAGCACAATAAACACGACAAGGGAGACTCGGCTCTGCCTCGGCAGAACCAAGCCTCCCTCGGGGGCTAGATGGGGGAATCCCCCCTAGGTCCCACGCACCATCCTTCAGTTGTTTGTCGCAAAAATTCCTATGCCCAAACTCTAGCAGGTTCTAACGAATCATTTGTAAAGACTCCTCGGACCAAGGTCTGTTCCCTAAGCAAGAGGCCGGTAGAGTCGCGAGACGGCCTACGCCCCCGGGCTACGGCACTCCCTCACTACCTCTCGCTCAAGGGACGGCTTAGGCCCCAAAGGGGTGTTTTCCAAACGAAATCTGATCAGAAGCAACAGAGGACAAAGGCTCGGAAACATGAGAAAAACAACTAGGAAACACAAATACTTAGAAATAGAGGCCTCGACTGGCCACAAACTGTTATGATACAGAAATAACCCCTATTTTATCTTTACATAGCCCCCGGGGCCCAGATTAAGGCTCGGGGCCTTCAACACCAGCAGATGGTAGGGGAGGAACCACCTCCTCTTCGAAGAGTGTCGCCAGCACCATGCTAGGGCCTTCCGCCGCCTCCATCAGCTTCGCGACCGCCGCTGTTGGCCTCCTCGTCATCATCAGGCAGAACATAGCCATCACTGATGGCCGGGAGGTCGACGCCAAGGTAGTGAGAGGAGATGACGGCCATCGCCCACTTGACACCCGTGTGCAGCGCCCCTCGGAGTCAGCTCACGCATCTGGCTGCTCAGCGCAATCAAGCGACTCCCAAGGGAGCTGCCTGACTGAACCCCCTCGACCTCTAAGGCCTCATAGGCGGAAAGGGCAGCACAGTTTCAGCGCCTCATGCTCCTCGATCTTCGGTGTCGAGCACTGTCTGCACCGCGCTGGAAGCCTCGGTGGCCCGAGCGAACTCCGCCTCTAACTCTGCACCATGGAAAATGGAATGAGGTCGAGCCAGAGAAAAAACAACCTAAGTTAGGGACGGAAGCCCACAGAACTCACCCTTGGCCTTCTGCTCCCAGCGTCGGGTCTCGGCCTGACAGGCCTTGGCTTTCTCCTTCAACCGCTGGGCCTCGACCCGAGAGGCCTCGGCTGCCCTGGAAGCTTCACTTCCCAGCTCTGCGTCATACAAGGAAGTTAGGTAGCGAACATAAGGAGAAGGAAACAAAACAAGGGGACTGCAACTCACCCTTGACTGTCCCCCTCAAAACCATAGCCTCGATTTGCGAGGCCTCAACCATAGCAAGGGCCTCATTCAGAGTGCCTTTGGTCAGCCGGTGCGCACTCTCCTCTGCCCCAGCTTCCTGGCGAGGGCCTTGCCCGAGGCCGTCGCTTCTTCGGCCTGAGATCTGAAGGCATCTTGATTGCTGACGGTGCGGGTAAGCTCCTCCTCCAGCTCCTTGACCCACGCCACCAAGGGGGCGAGCTGCGTCTAGGCTGTGGCCGCCTCGACCTTCGCGTCGACACAGCGAAGGCGGAGGTCCTCCACCTCCGCGCTTCGTGCCAACAGAAGCTTGTTAGCATCGGCAAGAAGGCCCCTCTGCCACTGAAGCTGGTCCCATATTCCCCTCTCCCGCCGGAGAAAGACCAACTTCCCGAGGGACCGGGTCTCGAGCTCCTAAGGAGGCAGAATAAAGGTCGTCGATTGCGACAAAACCGAGAAAAGAACAACATCACGCGAGAAAGGAAAACACGAACCTGGGCGACTCCGGGCAGTTCGTCGGCCACCACGGACAGCGCCGTCCGTAGCGACCGCTCCGCTAGCTCGCGGTACTGCTCAAAGGTGCTCCAGCGCCCACCCTCGGCTGTGTCCTCGAGGGCGAACAGAGGCTCCCCCTCAGGGTCGTCCCAGCTCCGCCACAGTACCCACGAGTGATCCCACCTGCGGGGCTCGGGTTGCACCCACACGAGGGCCGAACTTCCCTCATCCAAGAGCGGCACCGGCTGCTCCACGGCATCGGTCTCCTTGGTGTCGACCACCTCCTGCGCCCGGGAAGTATCATCGGAGGAGATCGGATAGACCTCCGCCTCCCGGGCGCTCTCCCGCAACAACGGCGGGCCCTGAACCAAGGGCACGACCGAGGCCTCCGCTGCCTGCATCCCCGCCTCCTGCATAGATGGCCTCACCGCCATCACGATGGCCTTGGTGACCTCGGGGGCTTCGGCCTCTGCAATCATGGCCTCGGCGGTCTCAGGGGCTCCGACCTCCGCCATCGTGGCCTCGGCGGACGTAGAGACGCCGACCACGGCCACTGTGGTCTCGGCGGTCATGGGCGCCGTGGCTTCCATCGCCTCAGCCTCAGAGGCCCTGGGAGCCTCGGCAACGAAGGGCATGATGGCCCCATCCGACTGTGTAGGGGCCGCCTCAGCAACCCCTCCTTGGGCGGCCGGTCCCTTTGGGTCGACCCTCGCCGACGCCGCGCCGCGTTGGATAGCGGCTTGTGCCTCCACCACCCAGTGGGCGGAGGAGTCGGGGCTCGCCTTAAGCGCCTTGAGGGGCGCCAAGGGGAGGTCGTCCGCAGGCCGCTTCTGACTAAAGAAAATTAACCTACAGGGTCAGCGTGAGACCAAAAAAGCGAATGGAAGACACTATGACCCTGCCAAAAATACACTTACTTTGAACGGGGCGGCCCCCGCTTCGCCACAGCAAACCTCATCCGCAATGGTAGAGGCGGCGGCAGTGGCGTCGCATCCGTATCCATCAGCACCAGTCGGGCCTCAGCGGACCCCGGCGCCCTTTCGGTCCTCTGCGGGGGAGGTGGCGTCGCCTCCACCGCCACCTGCTCCACCACGGCCGCCGAGCCTACCGGGCTGATGGCGCGTTTGCCTAACGCCCGCGCCTCAGGCGCGTCTGCCTCGGCCCCGGAGTGGGCAACCGCCGGCCCTAGGTCCGCTTCTCCTCCCCTTCTCAGGGGTGCCGGGCTGCTTGCTAACGCCCCGGGCACCACCTCCACGATGTCAGGAAGGTGGTCTAGGGGACCTCGCCCTCCCTCGCCCTTGTCGTTCCCGTTCGAGGCCTCCGTCGACAGCGACGTCGATGGGGATTCCTCCAACGAGAGACCATCCTTCCGTTGCTGACGGCGGCGCTTATCCAATTCCTCACGTGCGAGGATGTGCTTCGTGTGCTTCGCCGCCTTAGCATCCTTTTGCTTCTTCTGCGCATTGGCGTAAGCGCGGTTGATCGCCCGCCGCCCCACGTCCTCGGGAACGGGCGGCGGAGAGGAGCACACGTCCCTCATCCCCTGAAGGAACGACAAATGCGCATAAGGAAACAAGGGATAAGGGGGGATTGAGGAGGCTCAGAGGCTACAATGGCACTCGACTTACCAGCGAAAGGAACCCCCGTGATGGTCGCATCGTGAAGGGGGTCAAGTTGCCGCCCCTCAACTTCGCATCTACCGTCTCCCCCACCCGATGGAGAATTTCCTCATCGGAGAGGGCAGAGGAGGACATCCGGGTGCCCTCAATGGGCTCACCCAGCCTCATCTCGAACAGCCGTCGCCACCGAGCCATTAGCGGCAGCACCCTCCGGCGGTGGAAGGCGGCCACGACCACAGCTACGGTGAGGCCATGGCCCCGCAGCCTCGCCAGCCCCTCTAGGAGCGGCTCCAGCTTGGGCTGGTCAACCTTCAGGACACCCCACTTCCATTTCTCTGGGCAACTCCCCACAATCCGCCCAGTGTAGGGGGGAAGTCCTTCATCGTTGTTGCGGAGGTAAAACCAACTCGTGTACCACCGACGGTTGGAGGACGCGAGTTGGGCCGGGATGTAGAGGTGCAGGCGGTCCTGACGCACTTGGAGAGTGTAGCCTCCGGCCCTCGACGCCTTCCTCTTACCCGATGTGCCCGTTGGCTTGGTAGTATGCCCCGCCCAGAACAGGTGGAGCCACAACTCCCAATGGGGAGCGATCCCTAAATACCCCTCGCAGACGGCAACGAAGATAGCCGCCTGAGCGATGGAGTTGGGATTAAAATTGTGGAGCTCCACGCCATAGTAGTGTAGGAGCGCCCGCATGAACCGGTCCGCCGGGACACCAAGGCTGCGCTCGTAGAAGGAGACAAAGCTCACGACATAGCCATCGTGGGGCCTCGGCTCTGGCTCACCGTACGGAGCAATCCACTCCAGCCTACTAGGGTCTGTCACCAGGTGGAGGAGTCCACCATCGACAAGCGACTAGAGCATCTCCTCGGTGACGTCCGACGGATCCCAAGGGTCTGCCTCGACAACGACGACGTTGCCGGCCATGGGTGCGATGGAGGAATCGGGTGCGGCGGTGAGTTTTTCTCTCTCCCTCCCACACTCTCGCTTTCTCCCCAGGCTCGCTCTCCTCTCCTCTTCTTCCCGGCACCCGCTGCTCTGGCGACGGCTCGATGAAGGCGGTGCTAATGTAGGCAAGGTAAGACGAGGAGGGGTGAGGCTCCTTGGGTATTTATGCAGGGAGGAGGTAAAACAAACGATCAACGAAATCGGGGAGGTTTTCCCCCGTCCGGCGTGGTTAACCACGAGCCGATTTTGTCGGCCCACGCGCCCACGTTTCCCGCATTAAATGCGAGGACAATTATGTCCCGTCCATCACGTCACGCTCGGCCACTACGGTAGTAGGCGTTGTTTCGCCTCCCCATGAGACCGCCTCAAAAGGCGCGCCACCTGTGGCCGAGCCAATAGGGAAAATATTCCCCGCGGCCTATTCCTTTCATAGGAAGGAACCAGGCTCTAAGCCTATTACGATCCAGGGGTTCGAAGGCTGGACCCCAAAGGGTTTCGACAGCCGCCCCAGGATAACAGAGTCAGGGGCGACTGCGGGCGAGCCTATATGGGGCCGAGGCCCAAGCAAGCGAAACGCTTGGGACGCCTAAAGTCGTGTCCGAGACCGGCAGGAAAGTATCTGAATGGGATCCCACCATAGGGAGACACCGAGCCATTGAGGCCCAACGAACAGCCTCGGCACCCACTAGAGAAATCCTCTGGTACTCTTGGAGTGTGTCTCTAGACTGCTAGCCATCCCCTAACGAACGGGGTTTGGGCCTCCACTCGGACTACCCGATAATAGCTCACCGGAAGTGCCACCGCTCGTGCCCATCGAGGGTAGCGAGGCACATTCCATCCCTCCTTCCGAGCGAAAAGGAAGCGCGAGGGTCGCATAAAAAAGTCAGGGGAACCCCTGACGGCCTTCTCAGAGGCTAGGGGGCTCCTCATGCAAATATGCCGAGACCCCACAACCCAGGCTTGTGCCCAAAGGGGCCTCGGCAAACAAACCCTCACGCGCTGAGGGGCGTATAAAAAGCTAGGGGAACTCCCGACGGCCCTCTCACGCAGAGGCTAGGGGCTCTTCCTGCAACCTTGCCTGAGACCAGAATGGGCTCGGCAGACTAACCCTCCGTCCAAACGAAAAGGACATGTGAAGATCAGATGAAAGGGCCAGGACACTCAAGACGAAGACAAACGGTCCAAAACCACGCTAGAGGTTTTGCTACAAACACGATAAAGGGCACCGAGCCCATTATGGTCCAGGGGTTCGAAGGCTGGGCCTCCAAGAGGTTTCGACAGCCTGCCCCTAGGGCAACAGAGTTAGGGATGAACATTAGGGTGAGCCTACGAATGGCCTAGGCCCGAGCGACATGGTCGCTCGGGGCGTCCTAAGTCAGTGTTCGAGACCGGCAGGGGAAGTATCCGAATGGGATCCCACCGTAGGGAGGCGCCGAGCCACCGAGGCCCGCGAACGGCCTCAGCACCCACTAGAGAAACCCCCTAGGTACTCTTAGAGTGCGTCTTTGGACCGCTAGCCGTCCCCTAGCGAATGGGGCTCGGGCCTCCACTCGGACTACCCGCTAACAGCTCACCGGAAGTGTCCACGCTCGTGCCCATCGAGGGTAGCCTGACACATTCCACCCCTCCTTCCGAGCTGAAAGGAAGCGTGAGGATCATACCCAAAGTTCAGGGGACCCCTGACGAACCTCTCGCTCCATGCGGAGGCTAGAGGGCTTTTTCCTGCAGCCTCGCCGAGACTCCCCGCAACCCGAACTTGCGCTTGGGGGCTCGGCAAATGCAATAAGAACTACTCGTTCAGATGCATAGATGAAGAAAGCCCCTGGAGGAGTAACTCCACTCCTCTAGGGGCTTGGGGCTACACCCGGCGGGTGCGCTCGCGCGCACCCACCAGGAATCTCAAAAAACAAACCCCAATTCCTATGGGGCAGGTATAAAATAAGCCTCGGCAAACCCTCAGGGGGAGTGCACGCACTCCCCCCCTGAGGCTCAGGGGCTGCTGTCGGGTACCTTAGAACTGGGGTACCCCAAGCAAACATCAAAAGGGTTACTAGAGTCCCATCTAATAAATAAAAACTAGAAGGCAAGTCGTGGGCCCCTCACCCGCCATGACCGAGCCCACTGGGTCCTCCTCCTCCTCACCTCGAGCCTCGAGCAGGAGGTCTCGGCATCCTGACGCAAACTCCACTTCGCCCGAGGCTCTCTAGAGAAAGCCTCGGCAGGGAACGTCGTCTCCGCCTTGCCCGAGGCTCTCCACAGAAGGCCTCGGCAGGAGGTGCATTCTCCGTATCACGCGAGGCCTCTCGCGCGAGGCCTCGGCAAGGAGCCTGATCTCTGTCTCGCGTGAGGCCTCATTCTCTGTACCGCTCGAGGCCAGCTCGTCCGCAGCCCGTCGCCCCCCACCTCGGTCGACCCCCCTGACAGCGTGTCACGTCTCATTAATACTTTCAACCACTCCCGCAATCTCAGCTGGACAGTGGCTCAATGCCACAGAATGGCCGACGTGACCCAAGGTCGCATCAGCGCCATACCGGCCGGGACAGGGCACGATGGGGATTACTGGCCACTGTGTCCTAACACTGTGTCCATGATCAGCGCCATACCGGCTGGGATAGGGTACGATGGGGATTACCGGCCACTGTGTCCTAACGCTGTACCCACGATCAGCCGCCCGCACAAGGCCTCGACACTATACACCAGGGCCTCGACAATCTTGGGGTTCGTGCCTGCCGAGACCCCCCCCACCGCAGTGCAAGCCTCGGCACTGACCAAGTCTTGGCCTTGCGCATAGTCTGTCCACAGTGGCTTGCACGTTCGCCGCCACAGTCCGCTCCGAGGCATTCCCGGGGCTCCCACGACGCACAGAATCTGATGGGACAACCACACCGCCCCTAGTACTCCAAGGATGGACCACTCCTACTGACCACGCCGCCATAGGAACAGGCCACAGGGCTTGGACGTGCCACCCCTATTGGCACGACAGCCGCATAGTAATACATGTACTGTCCTTGTCCTCCCTTCAACTATAAAAGGAGAGGACTTGGGCCACTTAGGTAGGGGGGAGAACACGGGGGAACACACACGCACACATTCCAGCCGCTTGAGAGCAACGTCTCAGACTGGCCCACACTGACACCCTGCTTAGACCTGGGACTAGTTCCTTCTCTTCCTTAGCTTGTAATCCCCTACTATGAGCACTTCGGTGCAAGGAATACAAGTTCGATCTCTCAGACTGGGCGTAGAGCACCGATTGCCCGAAGCAGTATAAATCTTGTGTCTCTTTGCATTCACCATCCGGAATCGGGAGCACGCAGAACAAATTCACTAGTCGGTTGAGGACCCCCCCGGTCCGAAACACCGACAATTCCATTATTTGTACCACGTGCAGTTCAAATTTATATTTTTTCGAAAAAATTCAAGTAAACGAAATAAAGTAACTAAATATATAAAAAAGCCACAAAAAATCCCCAAATTCTAACTAGGAGTTTCTGGTACCTTAAAAGGGCTGCACAAAAAATTTGGAGGCAAAAAAAAACTTTATCGAGTGTCGGGGCATGGCACTCGGCAAAGGGGGTCTTTGCCGAGTGCCAAGAATAAGGTACTCGGCAAAGAGGGGTTTGATTTTTTTTAAAAAAAATTCTCTTTGCCGAGTGCCTTCACAGGGGCACTCGATAAAGACATTTCAAAAAAAATTCTTTGTCGAGCGCCGTGTCAGGGGCACTCGGCAATGTATTTTCCAAAAAAAAAAATCTTTGTCGAGTGCTAGATTTGGGACACTCGGCAAAGAATTTTTTTTTAAAAAAAACCTTTTGTCGAGTGCCAGATCAAGGGCACTCAGCAAAGTATGGATTTAACCCCTGGGCCAGCCATGCACCCCACACACACGCACACATGCACGCGCCACCGCCCGCGCCCTGCCCCCGGTCGCACCCTGCCCTCGGCCACGCCCTGCCCCCGGCCACCGACCCTACCCCCGATCGCGCCCTATGGACCGCCCGCCCCGACGTCGCCCGTGCCTAACCCCGTTCCCGACTCCGGCGACCCCTGACCCTGACCCTGACGCTGCTCGCCCCTACCCCCGGCGCCCGTCAGGTATGCCTTCTCTCTTGTTGTTGTCGTGGTAGTTATAGTTATAGTAGTATTAGTTGTACTAGTAGTGCTAGTGGTAGTAGTATTAGAAGTAGTGGTAGTAGTAGTACAACTAGTGGTAGTAGTAGTAGTAGAATTAGTGGTAGTAGTAGTAGAAGTAGTAGTAGTAGTAGAACTAGTGGTAGTAGTGGTAGCAATAGTGGAAGTAGTAGTAGAAGTAGTGGTACTACTTGAAGATATTCTTCTGCATGGATTGATATCAAAACTACATGGCTTCTCTTAAGACATATGTTCTTGTTGGCCATCGTGCCATTGTTTTTTTTAGGTTTTGAAAACCTCACCGTGCAGGGGAGGTTCTGCTAATTTTTTTTAAATGACAGTATTTTGTTCCATTTTTGTAGAGAAGAGCCCGTCGGAGCCGAGTCAGAGTTCCCATCACTGTGCTGGTCTACCAGCACCGCGTCGCCTCACCACTACACTGACCCGCCATGGCCCCGCTAGCCTGACTCCTGTCACCACCCTAGGTATAACCCCTCTTTTCGTATCATGGTCGTAGATCGCGTAACCCAGTTAGGCGTCTCCCGTTCGAAAGAGATATGATTGGAGGTATGCAGATCTTTGCATATCTATGACCGTATCCATTTTAGGATTAGTCCACGTTTTTTGGACAACCCGTGGATGCATAGATGGGTTAGTTTCCATGGTCTTCTCTAGGTCTAAGACAGAGTTTCGGCATCACCTCCCTGTTGTTCTCCGGATACGCACTCTTCTTTGGCAGGACGTGTATTCAGGAGAACAAGCGGGGAGGTGCTTCCAAAATTCTGTCTCGGATAGGAGTAGAGCATGGAAACTAACCTCATCTATGCATCCGCAGGTGGGATTAGGACCTATCCTCACCTATTAGACAGTAGGAACACCATGTAGATGCAATTGATGGTTACATTACTCGCTGATACATATGTTAGAGGATGGATAACCATCAGTGGATGTACACGGGCTAGAGAAGTTAGAGTGATTACACCACGGAATGGATGAACAAGACCGATGCTTTCTTGAACAGTGCATTTGGCAAGGGCGCTAAAGGACATTGCCTAAGTTTTGTGTCCCTGCAGCAAATGTGGAAATAGGAGAAGGGTAAACAAGGTGGAAATGGGTAAACATCTTGTGAAGAATGGATTTACGCTGGACTACACCCGGTGGGTCCACCATGGTGAAGCCCATCGTATGAGAGAGGAGGTGGTGAGACCACGGGTGGAGGCTTTTGATGCTGATGCCGAGGTAGCAGACATGTTAGATGACTTTCACCAAGGATAGTTCGATGAGGGACGTGAGAAGGAGGAGATGGAGGCAGCCGCACAGGCGTTCTACGACATGATGGACTCGACATAGAAACCCCTTCACAATCGGTCAATGGTGTCTCAACTGGATGCCATTGGACGCTTAATGGGGTTGAAGTCTGAGTTAAACTTGAGTCGACTTGGCTTCGATAAGATGTTGGCCGTGATTGGCACCCTGCTTCCAGAGGGCCACATTCTGCCAAAGAGCATGTACGAGTCACAGAAACTCCTTCGTGCACTTAAGATGCCATATGAGCATATACATGCTTGTCCGAAGGGGTGCGTCCTATTTAGGAAAGAACACGAGCATGCAAAGTTCTGTCCAAAGTGTAAATCCTCCAGGTACCTGGAGGTAGACTCTGATGATGGCTAGAAGAGGCAACTTACGATCCCCATGAAAATCCTACGGTATCTTTCATTCCTACCGAGGATCCAATGGCTATACATGACCGAGGAATCCGTGAAACAGATGACATGGCACAAAAATGGCAAATGGTCTATTGTGCACAAGGTATCGTCACACGGTAAACTACCTGTCTCAAACGATGAAGATTACAACTTTAACCCAAACACATATGATGGAGAGTTCTATCAAGAAGAGGGACTACAAGGGAGGTTTGACATAGTGAAGGGTCGAGATGGTGACTAGAGGGGGGGTGAATAGTCTTTTCTAAAACTTAAACACGTCGGCTAACCTGATATAAATGTGGAATTAAAACAATCGGTCTAGATAAGACTACACCCCTCTATATATGTTCACTAGCACCTTGCAAAGATACTAATTATGCAACTAAGGTGCCTGGACTAGCTAGAGCTCTCCTAAACAATTCTAGGAGCAAGGTTACACAAACCTATGCCACTAGTACTTTAAGCAACAAGAGAGCTCCTACACATGCTAGTAAGCAAAAACACAAAGCCAACTAAGCTCACTAGCAATGCTCAATAACAAGGCAACCAATGCCAAATTAGAGAGTGCAAATACTTAGCTACACAAACTAAGCAATGTGACTAACAAGGTTACACAAACCAAATTAGCCATGCACGGGAGCTACTTCTATGCTACACAAGCAAGAAGGTAACTAGTAAGCTACACAAGCTATCTAATTACAAGAGCAACTACACAAGCTTAATATATATAAAGGTAATTGCAAGCTTGTGTAATGGGGATGCAAACCAATGGGAAGAACAAGGTTGACACGATGATTTTTCTCCTTGAGGTTCACATGTTTGCCAACACGCTAGTCCCCGTTGTGTCGACCGCTCACTTGGTGGTTCGGCGGCTAATTAGCATCACCCGCTAAGCTTGTACGTCGGGCGCCGCAAGAACCTACCCCTTGAGTGAGGGTAGCTCAATGACACGCTTTACTAGAGTTGCTCTTCGCGGCTCCCACAGGGCAAGCACAATGCCCCTCACAAGCACTTCTCCGGAGCGCCAGCACAAGCTTCTTGCGCGCTTTGACGGAGACCACCACCAAGCCGTCTAGGAGGTGGCAACCTCCAAGAGTAACAAGCACCACCGGCTTACAACTCGATCACTTAGTGCCACTCCATGCAACCTCACGATGCAATCGCACTAGAATCGCTCACTCACACAATCGGATGATCGCTATCAAGTATGTGTGAGATGGAGGGCTCCCAAGCACTCTCAAGCATGGACACAAAGTCCCCTAAGGTGCTCCCCACTGGCCATGGCCAAAGGCCACTTCTATTTATAGCCCCAAGGGCTAAACTAGCCGTTACCCCTTCACTGGGCAACGGTCAGGCCGACCGAATGCTCCGGTCGTGTTGACCGGACGCTAGACCTCAGCGTCCGGTCGCCCGCAGATGGCCACGTGTTCCGATTCCAACAGTCACTTGACCTGACCGGACGCTGCAGCTTCAACTGACCAGATGCTGGACCCTCAGCGTTCGGTCATTTCCAGTAAGCTCCCGAGCATGATCGGAACGCATCCGGTCGAACGCGATCGGACGCAGCACCAGCGTCTGGTCACTCTCCAAACCCATCTCACCCCTGCAAACACCACCTCCTTTGTAAATGTGCCAACACCACTAAGTGTACACCACCATGTGTAAGTGTGTTAGCATTTTCACAATCATTTCCCAAAGGATGTTAGCCACTCAACTTGCCATGCCACTCGATCCTAGTGACCATGCAAAGTTAGATCACTCGAGTGGCACTAGATGACTGATATGCAAACAGGTTTGCCCCTCTTGATAGTACTGGCCATCTATCCTAAACCCGGTCATAAACTTCTCTACACACCTATGATCGGTGAAATGAAATGCCCTAGGTTATACCTTTGCCTTGCGCATTCCATTCCATCTCCTTCAATGTCGATGCAACTACATGCACCAACACGATCAACAATGATATGATCCACTTCATATCATCACATGATCATATTGGTTCATCGATCTTGACTCTACTTGCTCTTCACCGTTGCCATCGTCCATCGGCGCCAAGTCTTGCTCAAGCTTCACCGCCACGCGGTCCATCACTCCAAAGCCTTCGACTTGCCCTTTACGCTTGCAACCGGTCCATCAAGCCAAGTCTTGTCTTGATCTTCTCCACCTTGATCACATGACTCAATGTCATGTCTCATGTGCATTTAAGCTCCTTCATCATCGCATGTGTGAGCTTTGCAACTATCTCCAAGCCATTTTCACCTTCATGGCATATGTTGCTCACACACATGTACCTATGGACTAATCACCTGTGTATCTCACATAAACACAATTAGTCCACCTAAGTTGTCACTCAATTACCAAAACCAAACAAGGACCTTTCACATAGACTTAACCGAAGAAATAGGAATGGAAGTAGACAATGAAAGGGATGATGACGAGGACGCTAGAGACAAGGTGTGAAATCTGCAGGACATACAAATGCTTGAGTGATTACGTTTAGGCAATGACAATGAAGACAACATTCCTCCTTCGGATAGTGTTGATGAGTTGGACAATGTCGATAGTGATGACGAGACCTATGATCCAGCTAATCTCAATCAGTGAAGATTATTTCTAATACATGTAATACTATGTTTTTTGTAATTATGTTTTGTTCATTTTTGCAAATATTTCTAATACATGTATTACTATATTTTTTGTAATTATGTTTTGTTCATTTTTGCACCTATTTCTAATTACAGTCTTGTTTTTCTTTTTTATTGTAGGTGATTGAACAAAGATGGCAGGCGACCGTCATAGGTCCGTGAACTCGATTTACCACAGACCACATCGGCTGCAGGAGGAGGCAGAGGGGGTGGTGGAGAGATCGGACAGGAGGAGGAGGAGGAGGACCGCCAGACATAGGAGGGGGCCTGTCTCCTCCCACTGCCAGCGTGAGGAGGAGCCGAAGAAGGAGGTGGTGCCTGTGGATGAGTCAGACAATGAGCTGGTTTGGCAGACTGGACGAGGAGGAGGGGCCGCACGAGGACAACGAGTTGGAGGCGGCTGGCACGGGTTTCGCTTCCTCCGACTCCTCTTCGAGTGTCTACTTGCGAGGTCCACGGAGCCTCCCATAGGTTTTCGCTTCCTCACCAACGCCCAGTGATTCACCTCGAAGGACAAAAGTAAGTAACTTTATATGTTATCATCACTACTTCATATGATATGATGAAAAAAACTAATAATTTTTCTTAATCACTTGTGCAGGAACTAGGTGGTTGTGTCGGGTGGTTGCGCATGGCTAGTCAATGGTATCCTGGGACTTCTGTGCAGGCAACACTTCCCTGACATTGTCACGTACGCATCGAAGACGGAGCCGAACCTACTCGTTTGACCACTACGTCGTCGCCACCGATGCGGAGTACCCCAACAAGGCGGCGCGGGTGAAGGCAGAGTTTTGGGTAAGTCTCCCCTGCACAACATTGCTCAATACTGTCGCATTCATTTGACTTTTCTTGAAATAATGAATGGATACATCGCTTTTGTATGCAGACTTTTTACAGATGCGAGGAGGGATTTGAGGCCAGGGCTAGAGCAGGTGACTACCAAAGCCTGTAAAAAACTCATCACCGACATGCATCACGAGGTGCACATCTAGGCCATCGTAACCTACTACGGGTCAAAGCTTGGAGAGAGAAAAACCAAGAAAGACGCAAGAGAGATGCAGCTGACCCAGGAGCAGTACCTTGAGGTAAATGAAGAACATCAATATTGATTCATTTTGAGATTAAGTTGGTTTAATTTGATCTTCTTATATGTCTAATACTTGATGACGTGTAGATGATTCCCTGGTGGTGCCAAGCGTATCCCGAGTGCTGGGCGATGATGGTGGAGAGGTGGTTCACGGAGGAGTACCTCAAGATACACAGGGATGCTCAAGATCGTCGTTTGCAGATGCAAGGTCCAGCACACCATCAAGGCAGCCGCAGCCTCGCCGGATACAAACAAGCATGGGTATGCGAATTCATTTATCTATTGTGACGCTCAGTTCTGCCTGATTTCTAATCATTGTGTTGTCTTTCTCGCAGTCGGCGTCATATAGTCGCCAGGCTTGCTCGGACTTTCAGGCATGGTGTATGGCCCACAAGGGTAAGGCGACGTTCGACGTCTCCTTCAACCTAGAGGACCCGCCCGAGGCATACACGAACCCGAGCGTCCACTCCCGCATCAGTGAGTACAATGAGGTGGCGAGGTCGCTCCATGGGTCAGACTACGATCCGAGCACCCAGGACTTCGATGGAGAGGCCGTCATGAGGGCGGGGCAAGGCAAGAAGCATGGGCGGTTCTGGCTTGGCGACGGCGTCATCGACACGGCCTCTACTCCCTCTCTCTCCTAGATCCGAGCACTCAAGGTTATTCCCGTTTTACTCATCATACATCGATCTTTACACACCTTAATTAACTTTGCATTACTGAAACATTGGAGTAAAATATTGCAGGCCCTGGCTGGAACAAGAAATGAGGCAACAGTCAGGAGCTGGAGGCCAGGGCACCAGAGGATGGCGGCCAGCTGGAGGCCGAGCGGGCCGAGCGATAGGCCCAGGCGCAGAGGCTGACGGACATTATGGAGTTCCTACAAGGGCTTGAGCAACGTGTGGGCTTCTCTCTGCTAACTGGGCTGTTGGTTCCACCTCTGCCCCCGCGTCCTAGCAGCTCCAGCTACTCCTAGTGAGTATGAAAGTTTTTTACTTTCGCTTGTGCTTTCTAAATAATCTTGTCTAACATGCAATCTTTTCTCCTTTGTGCAGTCTCCATCTGACGGTGGTTTCGAATAATCCACCTCATGCACATCCAAATGATGGAACTGGGCCTTCACTACAGTCGCAGTGGCCGAGATGAGTGCACGTTGTATTTTTTTCATTTGTTGTTCACTTGGTGATGGACTTGTGATGCACTTGTGGACTTTGATGGACTTATGGATTTATTTAGATGGACTTAAGCACTTATTATTATATATGTGATATATATTATGATGGATGTGATATGTGCGGATGGATGTGTGGATGGGTGAGATATATATGTGATGGATGAGATATATATGTGATGAATAAGATATATATGTGATGGATGAGATATATGATTGTATGAATTTATTTGTCATGATGGAATGTAAAAAAAATTAAAAATTGCCGTTTTGGGTCACTTTGCCGAGTGTTGCACTCGACAAAGGACCCCGTTGCCGAGTGTTATGGTCACAGCACTCGGCAAAGCTAGAAAATAGGCACTCGGAAAACCATTTTTCCAGCTTTGTCGAGTGCCATGACCATGGCACTCGGCAAAGAATTTTTTTTTAAAAAACATTCAAACTTTGTCGAGTGTTGACAAGAGGGCACTCGGCAAAGAATTTTTTTTAAAAAAAATTCAAACTTTGCCGAGTGCCGGCCAGAGGGCACTTGGCAAAGAATTTTTTTTAAAAAAAAATCAAACTTTACCGAGTGCAAAAAATCAAACTTTGCCGAGTGCCGGCCAGAGGGCACTCGGCAAAGAATTTTTTTTTAAAAAATAAAAAATCTTTGCCAAGTGCCTGCAGGGTTGGCACTCGGCAAAGCCACCGTCAACGGGGCCAGCGCCGTGACGGCCGCTTTTCTTTGCCGAGTGCCCCCCGGGCTCTCGGCAAAGCCTTTGCCGAGTACCCGATAAAAGACACTCGGCAAAGAGGGCTTTGCCGATCAAATTTTTACCGTGTGTTCTTTGCCGAGTGTAATTTGAACCTAAATCCAGTAGTGAATATACAAATACAATATCACGCATTGCTTGGTCTCCTCTCCTTGTTGTAGACATTTGCTCCCGAGCAAGATAAATTTTAGAGTCTGTCTACATCGCACTTGAGTGTTTTGGAGGCCGAAAAAACTCAATTTTTTCTTCACAGCTTCTTCTTCCTCAAGCCCGGCGCGCCTCCACCATCCCGCGTCGCGGTAGGGTCTCGTTGGAGCTCCGCCGCCGGACGCAACCCCCCCTGCCATCGTGGCCATGGTGCCCCTGCCCTGACCTGGCCTGGCCGCCTCCACCGTTGCCAGAACCCTAATGCCGCCCTTCCGCCGTCCCCACCGCCTGGCCAGCCTACCTCCCCTGAGCCCCTTCTAAGCCTGCCAGAGTTGGGGAAGAAGAGGGGAGAGGTCGGAGATGGAGAGGACCGAGAGTGAGAGGAATCGAGTGTTGAGAGGGAGAGGAACACTCGAGTGTGTGATTTAGCATTACTCTAAATTTTATTATGAAACCAAACTAAGACTCCTCCGCTAGCATGACTCTTTCTCGCTATTTGACATGGTTGAGCAAGGAAAGTAGGAAACCAAACATATGGCTTCCCAGTGAGCAACGCAGTTCAATTACTTTGTCAAGATAAGAAGTGTTCACACTGTGTGTGAACAAATATTTATCTCAGGCTTTCATCTTCGGAGCACAAAGTTTGCTAGACCTGTATTGAATGAAGCCTTGTGTACATCTATTGGCTTTTAAAATTGTTCCAATACAAAATTGGATGTTTTTTACAATTAGAAAGTACATGAAAAAACATCTTTCCATAGAATCCGACATAGATTTTTTTTTGATGTGTTGGGAAAGTATTTGATCACGCCAGTAAGCCCTCATATAATAAGTGCAGCTTAAGAAAGCAGAGCAACATCTACGACCACATACTATACTATGAGCCTGGTTGATGCCCTAATAAACATTGGCAGCAAATTTAGGGCATGTTTGGATCATAACAAGATTACTATAATCTAGATTATAATAATCAGATTTTTTTTAATAATAATATTCAGAGTATTTGGATCTTTGGATTATGGTGACTGAATTAAGGTTAGTTAAAACAATAAATCTCTATCTTATCCTTTATAATTTGGCAAGTTGGACAATTGATTGGGGGTAAATTGAACTTTCAGCTCCCACAATCCTCTATAACCTGGTCTCACCTAGATTATGGGATTATGGTAACCTAAAGTTTTGATTATATAATAATCTATCATATAATTATTCTTGTTTGGATCAAACTTTGTCTGGCTGGCCAAGCAAAGTTACCTGGTCAACAAACGAAACATGCTCTATATTCAAAGCCACCAACTATTCAACCATTGTAAGAAGACCAGAATAGACTGTTCCAGAAGGGAAGAAAGAGGGAGGTGTGGAGAGGATTCTTCTCAAGGTCGTGAAGTTCTATATCCACAAACTTGGACACTTGGTGCTTTCAATGTACTGTTACACCATCTTTAGTGAGGTCATTCTATATCCCTAAGGTAACAACCCAAATTTTGTTACTCATGTCCAAGATTGAGAAACATTAATGTATGGGGTATGCCTCTAGTGTAATCTAGTAAACTTGTAATTCCACAAGATGATAGTAGAACTTTTACAGGCTCGGTGCTATGGCTTTCACCCTGATTTGGATGTTTTCACGTTATATCTTCTTTCTCTTTAGTTGATGTGGTTGTTGTTGCCTAGTCCCTCCGTCGCACAAATAGTGACATTCTCATTTTTCAAGAAGTCAAACATTTGCCACCTTGACCATATATATAAGAATATATTAAATTTATGGTGCATAATTAGTATCATTAGATAAATCGCTGAATATATTTTTATAATAAATTTATTTGGAGATATAAATATTGCTAATATTTTCTACAAAATCAATCAAAATTGAGAAGTTTTGACTAACAGAAACCTCATAACGACACTCTTTTTGGGTGTGGGGGGGGGGGGGAGTATATATATCTCTACATATGTGTTATGCATATGTTTGCTTCCATGAATAAGTTGATTGTGGGTATTTGCTTGTACTATCACTAGCAAGTTGTGTTAGTTTGATTATCCCAACATTATTGAAACCAAATGTAGCGTTAGATGTGAATGGGTGTATCACAGCTAGCTACAGTCATTTGTGTCGTCGGATGAGTACCCGGGTATGGGGTTTGAATCTCGTACTTAAGGAGTCAAAGGTTGCTAGAATTTTTGCTAACTTTTTTCTTTGGCACTTTTCCTATACTTCGTGTGCTTGAATTTGAAGGTGATTTCAGGCAACACTCTTGTAGCACCAACTAGTATAAATGAATTATTACTTTTATGATTTATTATTTGTCTTTATGTCATACATATTAAGTTTTGTCCTTGTCATCCTATAGAAATAATTGTAAATTGTTAATTGTCTTTGTGCCAACACAAATTAATTTTTATCGGGTATGTGGTTTTGTCTAACAGGTTTTTTATTCTCAATACCAAAAATTACAGGTTGCGTCTACAAAAATTGTAATGAACGAAACCTGCAATTTTAATAAAAAATATATACAATAACCATCACCAGAAAGAACTAAATTTTAGGCACCTGAATTTTAACAAATCTCTTTTTTGGGTTGATGATGTCATCAAATCATATTATTGTGATGTTTTCATAAATCCTAATAAACAGTGTGTTTCACTAGAGAAAAAATACACATTTTGTCCCTGAATAAATCAATTCATAGAATTATCTGAAATTAAACTTTTCTATATTTGACCGAATTTGTAGAAAATACTTATGACATTAAATGAGCATATTATGAAAATATATTTTATGATATATTTAATAGTACTAATATTTTATATTTAATGTCATAAATTTGATGGCTCTTTTCTATAAATTTGATCAAACTTAGAAGTATTTAACTTAACACGGCTCTATGAATTAATTTATTTATGAGGCAGTATTGGAATAGACATCAGCAGGTCACCGCCAGGTAGTATATTTTGCCTTTTGTTCACTGTCAGCCTGGCCTCAGCGACACCGTAAACTAGCACTATCCTTGTTCCTGAAGCTCATTGCGCTATGGTGACCCCATTACAGCTGAGCTCTTGTTCTCCTCCCTAATTTATCCTAGTACATTTAAAACTTGGCTCTAATTTGCTTCATAAGTAGCTCAAGCACCATAGAAGAGAGAGAAAAATAAAACTCTAATTACTCACTAACCAACCATTAAAACTTCAAAAAAAAAGTGTGGAATAGTATTTTCTTACCTTCTACAACCTCTCCACCAAAGGATTTGAGACCAAAACCTTCCCCTTAGTAAGTAATTTTTAGGAGGTGCCTAAGGCTTCTCCTCCTTTCTTTCATGGGTTGGAGTGAGTCACCCGAGGAGGAAGAAGTGCAGCAGCTGTTTTATATGTGGGTCATTTGTAGAACACAAGGAGAATGGCTCATTCAATCCTTTCAGCACAAATGGGAGGAGCTCGTGGCTCAGAAGACTTCACCGGAGGCATTGGAGCTCAGTGCCCGTAATACCGAGCTGGTGAAGAGGAACAAACACCACCATCATCTAGGCCCCGGTGGCTACTATGCCAAGGAAGAGCAGTTTAGGAAGATGGACGAAGAAGCCGCAACTGCTGGGAATATCGATGTGACGAATTTGAAGGTACGCTCAAGGAACTAGATATATGCGAGGAGTACAGAATCATCCGGCAGTAATCTTAAGTTTGATAAGCCGGAGACCCAAGAGGCGGTATCAAGGATACTGAAATATGCTGAAGACAAGGAGAAGGGCTCATTCAATCCTTCCAGAGAGAGGGACGAGCTTAGCCTTGGCTTGGGAAACAAGGAGCACATAGGCCGCACCAGGGGGTTAGGGAAAAGGATGACCTGGAAGCAAGGATTCGAAGAGGACAGGCACATGTACAAGAAACATGGCCGAGACCGGGAGACTAGTCTTGAGCTCCAAGTGAAGGCTCTAGTTGCGAAGGCGCTGGAGGAGCAAGGACTGTCTACGGAGCCACGGATATTAGTGACGCCGTCGGAAGAAGTGGCATTAGTTGGCAGCCCTCCGAAAGTTCCTAGCAGCCAAGGTTCCATTGCAGCCACAACCCCAGTCGATCGCATACGGGAACCAACTAGTTGCACCTTGGTGTTTCTCAGCGGTCGGCAGAACACTATGATGGAGGTGGCAACGGGTGTGGCACATCCTCCTGGTAGCTTACACCACAATAATAAGATACCTCCGGACTACACTAGGGTCGAGGTGCATACAGTGAAGCCCAAGTTCATGCAGTGGAGGATAGACTATGCAACTCCCGAGGGGCTAGTGTTACTCGGAGACGTTATGGGGCAGTTCATCATCTAGCACAAACGGTATATTATAATGACTGCTTCTTCGCCACCTCCCTCTCTCCCAAATTTGGAGCGAGTTATTGAGGTCGGGGAGATATTTTCACCATCTCGTGACCCCCACTATTCCTAAGATGCCACATTCTTCCCCGCCTCCTAGCGAGCATGTGCCTGATGAGATGCCACAACCTTCTCCAGCTCGTACCGAGCAAGTGCATCATGAGATACCACAGTCTTCTCAACAAGTACAGCCGAAACATGAACAACGAGTGCCTCCTGAAGAAGCTGCAGCACAAGAAGATGAGGACGTGCCTGAATGGGAACTTCGAAATAAGCATCCAATCACCATAAGGTCCAGTTTATGTTCCTGATCAAAGACGTCTCGTCGGTGTCCAAGTGGTATTCCCATGACCAGTTCAAGCCTGAGAACCAAGTTAAAAAGTCCCATCATGGGGTTCTGAGAAGGCCGTCACTAGCAAACTCTACCAAATTGCAAAGCAGTATCCAAATGTTGATGCCATCGAATGGTCAAAGGATTGCCCGAAAAACATATGAAAGAGGCAAGCCCTTCCTACCAAACTAGGACATCCAGCAGCCTACCACTTGGAATGAGAAGGTTCCATGATTGGTACTTGCGTGTTCTCCCAACGAGTATAGATATCATACAAGCATGCTTCCCCACTGGCACATTTGGAAGCCTAGGTCGGGAAAATTGTCTTTGACTTCAATGACATGCAAACATGCTTTCACCTGGGAAAAATGGAAGATGAATCTAATCCGCACGTGATGCTTGTAAGTCCTTGTCCTCTCGATATGATATGAATGTAATCTTTGAATTTTGTTGTAACTAACCCACGCCAGTGATTTGTAGACTGCAAGTGCACATTGTCAAACAAATGCCAAGTGTGAAAGCCGAGGTATGTGGACCCTCAAGCTATAGCCCAAACTAAATTTCAATTACCCTAAACAGTGGACACTGGATGCCAAAGAGCTAGCTGCTGCAAAAACTCTTCGAGAGAAAGAGCACATCCGTACGACGAAACTAAGGGAAGAGTCCCTTAAGGTTGCGGCATACATTGCCCTAGCTTTCAAAAATCTCCAACAACACTCTACTATATGGCTACCATACAACTTCGAGTAAGCTCAACTCTATACTTAAAGCTTTGTTCGATATATTATATTCGATGCAAAAGAGCTTATCTAGTTCTATGATTAAATCCATGCAGTAACCACTGAATTTGTATAGCCGTCGATGTCGGGAGGAGCATGGCATGGGTCTTTGATTCATTAAATAAGGACACGGTGACATACAAAGACTTCATATCGATTCTCAAGACGTATACATATCGACAATCCTTATTAGCTTATATGTTTGTATACATACTTGTAATGTTCACTTTTGGATACTAACAAGTTGTATTTGCTAAAATAATTCGAATAGGGCATTTAGGATTCTATGTCACTAATCATCATGGAAGGCATGATCCAGCAAGGAAGAAAAAAGTTGGCTATAAAAACACTATGTGCGGTAAGTGTAACTTACTTCTTCAGTACTCTATTACATGGCTGTCAAAAGCATTACTTAACATTTTCATATGCAAAACACACAGTGCCCCAAGCAGAAGCCTGGGAGTGTACATTGTGGATACTATATATGTTCTATAATGAGTAACACTGGTGCCTACAGGAGACACCCCTTAAGGGTAAGTTTAAACCTCTTCACCCGTAGTATAAAAACTTTGTAAATGGTATGAAATACTAAACCGAAACTTGTTCTCTTGTAGTGGAGAGAAGAGAAAGAATAAAAAGAGACCCATACAGGGATGACCAACTCTTAGAGCTCGTCGACGACCTTTGCAACTTCATATTGGACCAGATTGTACACGTCAGAGGCGCATACCATGACCGAGAGTCTGAGTTAGGTACAAATCCTCAGTACCAACACCTTCGTGAGACTGAAAGGCTAGCTCTAGGACGTTGATAACAATGTGTATGGAATTTATAAATTTAATGATGGATTGTATATATTCTTGTGAATTGGACTTGTAATTGTAGTTTATAGAACACTCTTGTGCTTGTAGTCGCGGTCGTGGGGTGTTCAGGCAACGCGAACGTGATTCGGAACGTTGGTCGTGGGACGTTCGACAACGCGGTTTTGAATTGTAAATTTGAATTTTTTTTGCGGGGAAACGTACCGTAGGGACGGTTCTAGATTGAACTGCCCCTACAAATACCTATTTGTAGGGGCGACTGGTACTACAGTCGCCCTTACAAATAGATTTGTAGGGGCGGCTGGTAATACGAGCCGCCCCTACAAATCGATTTGTAGAGGTGGCCTGAGAACCGCCCCTACAAATGCATGATTTGTAGAGACCCTTGCGTAGGGGCGGCTGGGCAAACCACCCCTACAAAGGGTTACCAGCCTCCCCTAGAAATGCTTTTTGTAGTAGTGTGGACAAGAAGGCGTTTAAGAAGGATCAACTTCTACTGACCGATGGCCAGGAGGACAGCCAGGTGGGAGGAGGGGAATGATCCAGATGTTATACCCCTATGATAGACGGCCGCCTTTTGATGATGGTGCTTGGCAATCTTTTGAAACTACCGTTGGTTGCTGTTTGGCTTGTGAAAGCCATCTCTGTTAGGCTGATAAGTAGTCTATTTGCCTGAAGTTCGTTATTTTTTTTTAGAAAAAGATATTTGGATTCCGGCCTCTGCAAGAGGTTTGCACACAACCAATTCTTATTATAGCTTCAAACTCCGGTTATATTTTAAAAAGCTCAAAAAAGCGAAACCAAGCAAGCAAGCTGCCTGTCTAAGCAATAATTCTTTTAAAAGACTGACCACCCATGCTTGGCAAAGACCTCTATAGCTAAAGTCTCCAATGTGCGACAGGCCCACTTCAAAGGTGATCTGTTCTCCTTTTGTAGGATGTTCCAGAGACGAGTCAAATAAGTTGCCCTGAAAATAACATGAAATAAGAGTATAATCTTTTTTTTGTCAAAAGTCGCATCATTTCTACTAAGCCAAATAGACCATAAAATTGCACTTGTTCCCACGCAAATTAGAGAACGCATATGCTGGTCTGTTTGTTAAAACCACACTCCAGATAAATCTTCTAGATCTATAGAAGGTTGCAATCCAAATGCCATAGTAAAAACTCTCCAGACAAATCTCGCAACATGACAATCAAAAAAGATATGTTGGATGGTTTCTTATTGTCACAAAAACAACATCGATCATCTTCTTTCTAACGTCTTCTTAATAAGTTGTCTTTCGTTAAAATTACCCCTTTTAGTAGGAACCAAATGAAAACCTTGATTTTAAGGAGTATTTTCAACTTCCATATTGATTTTGTTAGAGGCAAGGCAAGTTGGTTCACAAGATGCTTATACATTGATTGTACGGTGAAAGATCCTAGTTTTGAAACGCTCCACTTAATGGAATCTCGTTGGTCATCCAATTGCACAAATGCAATCCTCATAACTAGCTCATTCCATTTAAGTAGATTTTCCCCAACTAATGCTCTTCTAAAAGAGATATTAAGGGGTGTAGAGTTGAAAACACTAGCTACTGAAATGTGTTTCTTTCTACAAATGTTGTATAGAGATGGGTATTGTTCTTTGAGAGTGGGTGGAGTTTCTAAACCATCTATCCTCCCAGAAGCTAATCTGTGTGCCATTACGAAGGTTAAAAGTGGATAGATGATGGAAACGATCTTTGACCTTCATAAGGCCTGACAAAAAAATGTGAGTCTCCTGGTTTCCACTTAACTTCACTAATGGATTTGTTTTTCAGGTACTTCTTCCTAAGAAGCTCTTGCCAAACCCCATCTTCATTAATTAACTTATATAGCCATTTACTAAGTAAGCAAACATTCTGGTTTCAAGATTCAAGATTCCTAGGCCACCTTGATCCTTTGGTAAACAAAGAATTTCCCATTTCGTCAGCCTATATTTTTTCTTATGGCAATCGCCTTGCCAAAAGAAGGCAGACCTATAGAAGTCTAGTTTCTTAAGAATGCCTTTTGGTACTTCAAAGAAAGACATCATAAACATAGCAAGGCTACTTAGAACTGAGTTAATTAAGACTAGTCATCCACCATAGGGCAAAAAACTTTCCTTTCCAGCTACTCAATTTTGTCTGGAAATGGTCTTCAACTACCTTCCAATCTTTATTGAGTTTTTTGTGATTCGTTGGAATGCCCATGTATTGAAAAGGAAAGAGATCAATTTCACAGATTTGTGAATATTGTTCTATATGATCCTTTGCCTCCCCATAGCAAAACAATTCACTCTTGTGAAGTTAATTTTTAAACCTGACAGTTGCTCAAAAGCACATAAAATGATTTCCATATTCTTTGCTTGCTCCAACATGCTCCATGAATAGTAAAGTGTCATCAGCATATTGCAAAATCGAGAGGCCTCCATCTACCAAATGTGGGCAAGCCTTGAATTTGACCATCTTCTTTTGCTCTAGTTATGAATATAGCTAACATATCAGCAACTAGATTAAAAAGAATAGGTGAAAGGGGTTTCCCCTTGACGAAGACCTTTTTTATCTGGAAGTAACGTCCCACATCATTGTTCACTTTCACTGCAACACTGGCCCCAGAAACAAATTGTTGGACCCATTGACACCATAAAGATGAGAATCCTTTCAATCTTAGTGTTTGTTGAAGGAATAAACACTTGACTTCATTATATGCTTTCTCGAAGTCCACCTTAAAAATTACCCCATTAAGTTTCTTCCTATGCAATTCATGAATTGTTTCATGTAAGATGGTCACACCTTCTAGAATGTAACGCCCAGGATGAAAAGCTGTCTATACTTTCTAAGTTCTATGTCGCTCATCTTTGGTTGCCTGGCATAGGCTTTTGGTGTAGGAAGTAAGCGTGTAAGAGCTCTGGATTGTCTTTTGTTTTCTTCTGATACACTCTCATTTTCTGTATTTCCGTTGCAATCAATGGAAATGGGGGAGGTTCCTCGAGTCATAAAAAAAAAAGAGGGCTAATGTATGACAACTCCACGTTCACCATTTTCCTACGTAGTAGTCAAATACGATGACTTCTCTATGTACTTGGGCCTCACCAACTGCTCTCTAGTCGATTGGATGGTAAACGCTTACTCATGATACAGAACATCAAAACAGTACGTCTTTGCTCTTACATAATTGTTATCTGGTTATAGCTTATAGGTAAGAGTACGGACCAAGCAAGAAACCGGTTCACACTTCGACTACGACGTGCAAGGTTTTTCAATTCGGCAAGGGAATATCATGGTGAACTGGACATGTCTGCAGTCCAAACTACATTTCTGATCAAGATCAAGCGCAAACACCAGAGAGGTAAGCCTACGGGTGGGTTTTGTTTTCCATTGCAGGTAGTAGTTGGCAATCAAGCAGAAACCTTTTTTTTTTCTCTGTCTCGAAAGGAATAAAGCAGAAAGTATCACAGCAACTTGATGAACAATCTCGCTTTAGGTAGGCCACATGCGTTACCAGCTCTGTCTCCAATTCTTGAAATTTGTGATACCCGTACTCAACTTTAGCCTCTTCAATCCTGACGATGCAGCTGGGATCATAATTAGTGGCATTGTCATCATCGTGGCCCTGAAATTTGTCACCAGATGGATCGAGGTGACACGAGAATGGCAGATGGAGCGCGCGCGGCTGCAGGCCATGGAGATGCAGCAGGCAGCGGCAGGCGCGCCAATAATCCAGCCGGCGGCGAACGGCTCGCCGACACCGCCTTACGCTATTGCTAACCATGTCGTGGAGATGGGAGCCGTGAACCGGTTCCTGGACGACATACTGCGGGAGAAGCCCGCGCGGTTCACGCCGGAGAACCTCCGCGAGTTCACCCGGAACTACGCAGAGCGGCTCGGGTCCGGCGGCTTCGGCGTGGTGTACCGCGGCGCGTTCCCGAACGGCGTGCAGGTGGCCGTCAAGATCCTCAACAGCACGCTGGACCGGCGCGCCGAGGAGCAATTCATGGCGGAGGTCGGCACCGCGGGGCGCACCTACCACATCAACCTCGTCCGCCTCTACGGCTTCTGCTTCGATGCCACCACCAAGGCGCTGGTGTACGAGTACCTCGAGAAAGGCTCGCTCGACCGCGTGCTCTTCGAGCACGAGCAGTGGCGGGACACGGACCTGGGCGACGCGCTCGGCTTCGACGCGCTGTATGGCATCGTCGTGGGCACGGCGCGCGGGGTGAGGTACCTGCACGAGGAGTGCCAGCACCGGATCATCCACTACGACATCAAGCCCGGCAACGTGCTGCTCACCTTGGACTACACACCGAAGGTGGCCGACTTCGGCCTCGCCAGGCTCTGCAACCGCGACAACACGCACCTGACGATGACCGGCGCGCGGGGCACGCCCGGGTACGCCGCGCCGGAGCTGTGGCTGCCGCTGCCGGTGACGCACAAGTGCGACGTCTACAGCTTCGGCATGCTGATGTTCGAGATCCTCGGAAGGCGGCGCAACCTGGAGCTGCAGCACCCCGCTGTGAGCCAGGAGTGGTACCCCAAGTGGGTGTGGCAGAGGTTCGACCAGGGGAAGTTCGACGACGTCATGGCGGCGTCGGGGATCCATGCCGAGGACAGGGACAAGGCGGAGAGGATGTGCAAGGTGGCGCTGTGGTGCGTGCAGTACCAGCCGGAGGCGAGGCCGTCCATGCGCAGCGTGGTCAGGATGCTGGAAGGCGAGGAGGATATTGCACGGCCTGTGAATCCATTCACGTACATGGCGAGCCTGCACATGATCTCCAGCTCCAGCAGCGGCGACGGTGATAGCGCTGCCGCCTCCAGCAATTCGTCCAAAGAATTTCGAGGCACGAGGAGTGCTGTTAATAATCAGGCCAGAGAACGCGTGTTCATTTTCGTTTTCTTTGTCGAGTGCATTGGTATCATCAGTTGGTTGAATAGTGCTTACTTGCAATTCAACACGTTTGTAATTTCAAAATTATAGAATGACATTTAATCATTTATCATGCACCTAGTAGACTCTAAGTTTTGGACCAATTAACTATGTTACAGAAGATATAGATACATACAAACAAGTCTATTTCAGAGAGGAAACACATTAAACCTGTTCAGAGGCACATAACAGAGTGTTCACATAACAAGTAGGTATAATGCAGAAAACAAAATCTAGGCCTTGTTTAGATCACCTCCAAATTCAAGTTTTTTCACTCTCTCTCCATCACATCAATTTTTGGACGCATGCATGGAGCATTAAATGTAGGTAAAAAAAAACTAATTGCACAGTTTGGTTGTAAATCACGAGACGAATCTTTTGAGCCTAGTTAGTCCATGATCGGACAAAGTTTGTCAAATACAAACGAAACGTGCTACAGTGTTCAGATTGCAAAAATTTGCAATCTAAACAAGGCCCTAGAATGTCTCGTAGCATTTAAGTCTCTATTGAGCTCAAACACAAAACATCTATAAACTACAGAATCTGATCAATATTTCTAAATTTCTGAAGATTAAATCCACTAGCAGACAGCAGCACCTGCTAGTAGGATGATCAAATGGACGGGTGAAAGACAGAGTGTGCATCTGAAAATGTTCAGATCGTGATTATTAGTCGCAAACTCACAATCCAACCTAGGGATCTGCGTGCAAATATGCCGGGCCGTCGACACCGACACTGGTGCTCGGAGAGGTGGTGCCGCCGCCGTCGACCTCGAAGACTCCTCCCGCCAAGCACCCTGCGCTCACATCCTCTGTCCCTGTAGCACAGCCGGCCCTGAGGGCAGGCAAGCGGGGCGGCCGCCCTGGCCCCCAATCCCATGGGGGCCCCATCTCAGGTATACACTCAGGACGTAGCTGTAGCTGTATTAGTATATGGCATGGTTGGCTCGTTAAGTCCCATGACAGACTAGCAGATTGGCGTTCGTGATTTGTTTGCCTGACTCTGCGACTGCGATTTCTCATCTCGGAATCAAATCACAAATCTCGAACACAACACAGCAACTGCGACATGATCACCCAACTCAACGGCGGCGCCACGGCGGGCGGCCAACTCGGAGTGAGACTCCAACGAGGCGTACCTAGCTTCGTATGAATTAGGTATGCACTAATATCCGAAGTCCCCTAAACCACCCCCAACGGGCTATGCTAGCGCCCGGACGTCCGGACAGGACGCACGTGCAGCCTACCCCCGTGCGCTGATGCTAATTTTTATTCCCGCCCCACATGCACACCCGCCCTGTCACAACGCCCACACGTCCAGACGACTCGCCTCGTCCCAGTAGCACGTCCTATCCGCTTGGATTTGAAGCTGCCTGCACCTGTGGCAGAACCTCCTAAGAAATCGGGCCCACGTGCACCTATCGTTGTCTTGACAGACCTCGGATAGCGTACATGAGTTCCCAACAACTCAACAGGTCTGTCAGGTGTCTTCGGGAAACCCAAATCATCCACGATTCTCTTTTCGAACAGGATCCCAATCACAGACATTGCGGATTACAACAGTTTATTCAATATATACATCAGAGTAAAAGATAGCGAAAGTCTTAAGATAACATAGTTTACAAACCAGTTGTTTTCAAACTTACAATACCATAAGTGTCATACAACCATAGTAGCGGGATAATATTACATTAACATTATTTATCATACAAACTAGTGCCTTGTCCAAAGGCCATTCATCACTTCTCATCGTCATTGACTTCAAACACAGACATGCAGCAGGGACCAAAACAAGCCTGCGCATGCGACTCTACTGCAACAAGGGTTAACAAACCCTGAGTACAAAAGTACTCAACAAGACTAACCCGACGTAAAGGGGGTGTAAGACTTTAGAAATGCAGGTGTTGGGGCAAGGTAAGGATGTAGCAAGATTCAAAAGTTCTTTGCCAAAAGCTTACTATTCTTGATCCTATTTTCAAATTTTTACCCCTAAGTATTCTTAGTTCCTTATCTCAACTAAGTGTACATTTTCCATATTCCAATCCTTCTCATTCCATTCTTTTCTCATATTTTAGTAATTCACCAGTCCTGCATTACTTCTGTAATGAATCGAGTCTCCATATCCGCGGAGCATCGGCAATTCGAATTGATTCAAGTCCCAGCTGGGGATTCCTTATCACACGGCATATGTAGAACTTAATCTTGCATATATCAACCTCGCTACCGGATCCTCCTATAATAAGCCGTCTTCACGCCACCTGAGAGCACAGCACACCTCAAATCCGGCCACATTCTAGCCATGAGGGTACACGCTACTCCCGCCATCTCTCCACTCCCAGTGCGTGGGCATTTGTCTTAGTATCGGATTAGCCAAAGTAGGCTTACCGGAGTATGTGACCAGTACTACAAAGTGTCTCGTTCAGAAGATCCACAATGAGTGGCCTTTAGGCGACATAGTCGGCAACATTACCCAACATTCAAGATAAGTCACCCGACTAGTCTCTAGTTCATTCTACCTTCTTTCTTTCTTTAGACAGTATGCCATCTTTGATTGTATTGAAACTTTTACTTTGGAATGCCTACCATAAAGCATACTAAGCATTCTACGCCTTTGTAAATGAAAACATCTTTAAGGATGGTAAACAATTAACAAGGTAGGCAATGCATCAAGTAGGTAACATTTGAATAAATCAACTTAATGCAATAGGTAACATAGGTGATAAGCTTTTCAAAGTAAACAAGGTAATAGTTTAATGCATAAACCGGGGCTTGCCTTCGTTGACGATCTCAGGTTCCAGATCAGTACCACAATTATCGAATCCCGTGACAACCGAGGATTCTTTCAGAACTTGCTCAACTAGAATTGTTTCACTCTCAGATTCTACATGAAATGATAACATATGCTTTAACATGATGATAATGTAAACATGATGCTGTCATGGTACATGAAATATAACAACACTTCAAATACAACTGTTTTTCATGGTATAGTTGCAAGCCAACAAAACCAACTTGCAATTCTACCGTCAAGAACCACACATGTGACTTGACCAAACTAATCTTGAAACCCTATTAGTCACAAAACATGATCAAAACAAGATCAAACACTAATCAAACACAAATCAAACACTTAGAGTTTGCTTTTATTTATTTTTGAATTAATTTGGAAATAAGTCTAAAAATGAACTTGTTCCAAATGACCTCAAAATTTTATGTAAGCTTCCTCATGACAAATTAGAGTACCAAAACAAATTTCATAATTTTTGGAATTATACAGTGGCCTACAAAAATCATGGAAATTGCATTTATCAATTAATGGACTGAATATTTGAACATTAAAAATTTATTCAAATTTCAAGTTTCATATTTTTAAACCATACTAGAACATGTACAGAAGCTACACACAAATTTTTAGAATTTTTGGAGCTATGATTATTTTCCTACAAATTCCCAAAGATTCAGCACTATTCAAAATCAGAAAATATCAAAATACACTATTCTCTCTCTCTCTCACTGACAGCCGGCCCCCACATGTCATCCCTAACCTCTGGCATTGACCGTGGCAACGACGGCGCTGACCGGCGCTAACTCGCCACGTTCACAAGAGCTAGACACATCGATCTGTGGTACTTTGGAGGTTGATTACGATATAGAACAAGGCTGACGCCGACCATGGCGGACGCGGTGGCACGGCAGCGTTACGTCGGCGAAACAAGGCCGGTAACGGTGAAACAGAGAGTTTAGGAAGCATCAGTGGCTCACCATGAATGTGTTGAAGAAACGAGCAAGACCAGAGAAGCTATGGTGACGCATTTTGACAGTGACCGGGATCACGGCGGAGCAGACCTCGTCGACGACAGCGTTCCGGCGACTGCAGTGGGCAAAACGAGCAGGCAAGAGTGGAATAAGCACTACAGCAAAGAGACGAAGCCGTAGAGACAACAAGCAAGGACAACAGCTCACCGGATGATGCTGGCCGCGGTGAATCAGAGTTTCGGTTGAGGTCACTGGCCGCGAGGAAGATGAACGTGGACAGCGAGCTCTCGGTGAAATCAAGCGGCAGCAACAGCCTGGTCGGATGCGCAAGGAGCAGGCGGAACTAGAACATGGCTTTTCCAGGGCTATCTTGCACTGAGGAGACGAGGGAAGCTCGCCGGAGTCGAGACGGCGGTGTCGGGAAAACAGAGGGAAGGAAGAAAAGCAATGGACGCCGTCTGGGCTTTATAGCGTGGCCAGGAGCGCGCGGAATCGACACGCAGCGTGCTCCCCACGCCAGCGTGAAGCCGAGGCGGCCATGGGCGCGCCTAGAAGGCCGGAGAAAGGACGTCGGTGGTGGGGCGGTGACGCCCTGTTGCCAACCTGATCTTTGAAAAATTTACAGAATTGCCACTGCGTTTATTTTGCAAATTACTCACAAATTTTCTAAAGAAGTTGAAAATCTCAAAAAATAAAAGTTGCTCAACTTTTCAAACTCTACAACTTTGCTTCAAGGAACATTTTCAAATTCTGCCTCCATTTTGAAATTTGAATTTGGGGTGCATTTGAGTATTTGAATCCTTTCAAAATTACTCCAAATTTTATATGTAAACTTTAAAAACTTTGAATACCAAAGTTGATCCTTATAAAATAATCTTCAACTTTGCTTTTTGCCTCAACCCCAAATTCAAAATGGATTTTGAATGAGACAAAAGGGGCAAAAAGGACTTTTACGATTTGAATTTGAATTCAAATTTGATTTGTTTTCCTTTTTACTTTAACTTTGATTTCTGACCAGTAACATGGCCCATTAGGGTTATTTGAGTCAAATGACACATGGCCTCACATGATCACATGAAATTTGACCCTTGTGGTCATGATCTTTATTTAGGGTTTTGAATCACATCACATAAAATAACAATATTATGAAATAAAGCTTATTTAGTGAATGCATTCAAAATTTTCTACTTTATGACTGCTTTGCAATGCACATGATGACATGTCAAGTTTTAATGCTAGGTCAAAACACCAGAGGTGTTACAACCCTTCCCCCTTAAAGAAATCTCGTCTTGAGATTTAAAACTTAAGGCTAAGTAATGCAAAAGGAAATGTGTCAAGCTAACACATCATGACTTTATTCAAAAGGCTAGTGAGGGGGTTTTTCCATTCCGTTGACAAACGAGACAAGTTACAATATAGACAAAGTATTGCAACTAGATAGAAGCGAAGAAGTCAGGAAAATTTTCTTCTAAGTAATCCTCGGACTCCTAAGTAGCTTCATCTTCAGTGTGTTGATTCCATTGTACTTTGTAGAACTTGATTGTACGTCTTCAAGTAACTCGATCTTTCTGATCTAAGACTCTAATGGGGTACTCAGCATAAGTCAAATCAGGTTCTAGTTCTACATCACCAAAGTCGATCACTTGGTCAGGTACTTGAAGACATTTCTTTAACTGAGATACATGAAACATATCATGCACAGCTGACATGTGATCTGGTAGCTTGACGCGATAGGCGACCGATCCACATCGTTGTTGGATTTGAAAAGGACCGACATAACGGGGCGTCAACTTTCCCCGAATCCCAAAACGATGAACTCCTTTCATCGATGATACCTTGAGATAGACATGATCTCCCACTTTGAATTCTAGCGGTCGTCTCCTCTTATCAGCATAGCTTTTCTGTCGGGATTGAGCTACCTTCATATTAGCTTGTATGAGTTTAACTTTCTCTTCAGCTTCCTTGACCACATCTGGTCCAAAGAACCAACGTTCTCCAGCTTCTGACCAATTTAAAGGTGTTTGACATCTTTGGCCATACAATGCTTCGAATGGTGCCATTTTAATGCTCTCTTGATGGCTATTGTTATATGAGAATTTAGCTAAGGGAAGGCATTCATCCCATTTAGCACCATAGGAAAGGACACATGCTCTTAACATATCTTCAAGAATTTGATTTACCCTCTCAGTCCGTCTATCTGTTTGCGGATGATAAGCAGAACTATGGATAAGTTTAGTTCTCAAAGACTTATGTAGACTTTTCCAAAACTTGGATACGAACAATGACCCTCTGTCAGAGACAATGGTCTTGGGTGCCCCATGCAAACTAAAGATTCTATCAAGATAAAGCTTTGCATACTATTCCGCTCGATATTTATCTCTGACTGGTAGGAAGTGAGCTATCTTGGTTAGGCGATCAACAATAACCTATATAGAATTGTAGCCTACAGATGTCCTGGGTAATCCTACGATGAAGTCCATATAGATATCTTCCCACTTCCACGATGGAACTGGCAATAAATGTAATGGACCTGTAGTCTTCATATGAACCGCTTTGACTCTCTAACAAATATCACACTTGGCTACATATTGAGCTATTTCTATTTTTATTTTAGTCCACCAATATCTCTTTCTCAGATCATGATACATTTTGTTACTACCCGAATGAATGGAGTATCTTGTAGAATGAGCTTCATCAAGAATCTGCTTTCGTAGCTCTAGATTTTTGGGTACTACCAATCTATCCTTGAACCATACAACATCTGATTCATCAATCTTGAAACATGTTGATTTTCCAGATCTGACTTTATCCTTGATATGGGCTATGCCCTTACTTTTCTGTTGAGCAGCAATGATCTGATCTTTGATAGTGGACTCAACTACAATATTAGACAGGGAACCTTGTTTTATGATTTGCAAATTCAGATGCTCCAGCTCTTGACACAACATTCATTGCATAGGTTTCACAGTCAAACAATGGCAATGACTCTTGCGACTCAGGGCATCGGCAACCACATTAGCCTTGCTCGGATGATAATGCACTTCTAAGTCATAATCTTTGATAAGTTCCAACCATCTTCTTTGCCTCATATTCAACTCTGACTGAGTGAAGATATATTTCAAACTTTTGTGATTCGTATAGATATGACAGATATTGCCTAATAAATAATGTCACCAAACCTTGAGTGCATGAACAACAGCAGCTAATTCAAGGTCATGGGTGGGATAATGTTCTTCATGCTTCTTGAGTTGTCTGGAAGCATACGCTATGACTCTGCCTTCTTACATAAGAACACAACCAATACCAATTCCAGATGCATCACAATAGATATCAAATGGCCTCTCGATATCAGGTTGTGCTAAAACTGGTGCAGTTGTCAGCAACTTCTTCAATGTTTGAAAGGCCTCCTCATATTCTATTGACCATACAAACTTAGTTTGATTTTTCAATAGTCTAGTAATTGGCTTCGCAATTCTAGAGAAGTCAGGGATGAACCGACGATAATACCCTGCCAACCCTAGAAAACTACGAACTTGATGAACAATGGTAGGTGCTTTCCAGTTAAGGACTTCTTCTACCTTGCTCAGATCAACAGCTATACCACTAGCAGATAGCACATGACCCAGAAATTGTACTTCCTCCAACCAAAATGCATATTTACTGAATTTGGCATATAGTTGATGATCTCTTAATCTTTGTAGAACAATGCAGAGATGTTCCGCATGTTCCTCTTTGCTCTTAGAATAGATAAGAATGTCATCAATGAACACCACAACAAACTTATCCAACTCGGGCATGAAAACTGAGTTCATCAGGTACATGAAATGAGCCGAGGCATTGGTCAGCCCAAAAGACATGACTAGATACTCATATAGACCATATCGGGTAGTAAACGCTGTCTTCGGTACATCTTCTCGTCTGATCTTAATCTGGTGATAGCCTGATCTCAAGTCTATCTTCGAGAACACCTTAGCTCCCTCAAGTTGATCAAAAAGCAAATCAATTTGGGGTAAGGGGTATTTGTTCTTTATGGTGACTTCATTTAACGGCCGATAGTCAACACATAACCTTAAGGTTTGGTCCTTCTTCTTCACAAAGATAGCAGGGCATCCCCAAGGTGATGAACTGGGTTGAATGAAACCCTTGTCTAACAACTCTTGTAGTTGCATTTTTAATTCTGCTAGTTCTTTGGGTGGCATCCTATATGCTCTTCTGGACACTAGTGTTGTTCCTAGTTTCAGATCAATTCCAAACTCTACATCTCGGTCTGGTGGTAGACCAGGCAGATCATCAGGAAAGACATCCGTAAACTCACATACCACTGAAATTTTCTCGGCTTCTTCAACAATAGTTGCACAGATTGTTTCCACTGTACTCTTAGGAAAGGGAAATTGGATTAGAAGTTGGGTTTTGCTGTTAGGTGCATTTACCCTTATGGTTCTACGCAAGACATCTATGATAGCCCCATGTTGAGTTAACCAGTTCATACCAAGGATCACATCTATATCTTGATCCTTTAATATCAGCATATTGGTAGGGAACTCATAACCTCCCAAATCAATAGATACATGCTGAACTACCTCCCTTGTATAGATTCGTCCCCTGGGCGACTGTATATGATATGATTCTTTTATTTCCCCAATAGCTATCCCATGCTTCACAACAAATGTATGATTGATGAATGTATGGGATGCACCAGAATAAAATAAGGTATATGCAGGATGCTTAGCAATGGGAAACATACCCATCATTACTGGTTCTCCTTCTAGAATAGATTCCACCTGAGTATAGAAGACCCTTCTAGTTTTCTTCTCAGCCTGACCCTTCTGACTATTCTGAGCATTGCCCTTGTACTGATTCTGAGCTTGAATAACAGGGGCTTTGGGTGCATCAGGATTGTTCTTCCTGGGATATGGACATTCTTAGGAAAAGTGTTTGGGTTTACCACAATTATAGCATGGATAATTTTGATTCTAGGGAGTAGCATTGCGGTTTGCATTATTTGTATTATTTTGCTGCTACGGTGCTTGATGAGGATAAGGCGTATTAGTTGCAGGGCGAATAAAAATTTGCTGCCTGCCTTGGCCTTGTTGTGGGTGGAATGGTGCACGACCATGATTCTGAGGATGGTAGACTATCTTTTGACGCTTTCCACTCGATGATCTAGAAGCAGATATTTTCTTTTTCTTCGCCTCCTTGTGTCGGCGGTAATTCTCCTCCGAAGCGATAGCAATGTTGATTGTCTCATGATAAGTTGTGTTACCACAAGTTGCCATCATGGTCTGAAGTTTAGTGTTTAGGCCTCTAAGAAAATGATTCTTCTTCTTCCTATCAATATTCACATACTCTATAGCATACTGCGACAGGTGATTGAAGCGCCCAACATAGTGCATCACTGGGTGCTCCCCTTGCTTAAGAGCTAAGAACTCTTCTAACTTCATGGTCATTACACCATCTAGAATATAGTGTGCCCTGAAGGCATCCTTAAACTCCCTCCAGGTGATTTGGTGACCAGCGGGCTATATAGCTACCAAATTTGCCCACTAGGCACCAGCAGCTTCTCGGAGTTGCTGTGCCGCAAACCTTGGTTTCTGAATCTCGGTACAGTGAATCAGCTCAAACTTTTGCTCTATTGTCCTAAGCCAATCGTCAGCTTCTAAAGGTTCTTCTGCCTTAGAGAACACAGGCAGACGTGTGTCAGTAAAATCAACATAGTTTGACTCATCATTTCCATTATTACGACGGCCACGATTAGGGTATGGTGCCTGTTGGTTCTACGCCAATTCCCTTAACAACCTAACATTCTTTGTCGTTGCATTAATGAGTGCGGCTATGGCATCTGCCATAGTCGAAGGCATTGGTGGAGGATTTGGGTACTCATCATTGTCATGTGAGCCACTAGTACCAGCTCAGGTGATAGGACGAGGCATCTGTTAGAGAAACACGTTTACTTACATTATTCTTTACTGAAAGCATTTAAAAGGTCTCATGCTACAAAGGGTTACTTATTTAAATTACATGTCTTGTATCCCACAAGACAACCCTGATTTACTAGGAAAGCAGTAAAGGAACTATTACTACTCTGAGCTCTCAGTCATCGGCGTCCGTGCCCATACCGGACGAATCCTCATCTTCATCTGAGAAGTACACTAACTCCTCAGGATCCTCCTCCTCTTCTTCATTCTTGACTTCTCCTGGATCTATAATCATTTCTTCATCTATAACTTCACCATCCCCATGAGGAGGATGAAGTTGAGTGTACAACATATGGACATTTTCATGAAGAATGGCATTGTCCATCTCCAGATCTTCTATGTAGAACTCCAACTCATGGACGCATTCATTGGCCGCATCCTCTCGTGTCCAGGCTTCATTCCATGGCTCCATGGTCATGGTGATGCCCCTTTGCATTTCTGCCAGCTCTTCTTGATCTTTGGCATGAGCTCGACGAAGAGTGTTGAGCTCCTTGGTAAGGTTCTCGATGTTGGTGGGGTTGCTTGAAGATCCTTCATCTCCTAGGTTCTTGGAACTTCCTTCACCAAGCTCGTGGTTTCTTGGTGCCAACTGGTGACGAGGGACTCTATGAGGTCTCGTGGACTTGCGTGCGGTTACCTTGGTCTTTGCCATAGCCTATAGAATTTAGGGTAGGACTATAAGAATAGCTTGAGGATAATGGAGGTTAGCAAGAATGGGATTGACATTACTTACCCAACCACTTCTTAAGGGGAATTATTATGCAAGGTGTTCAAGCATGATGCATGAATCGATCTTACGAATCTAAGTACAAAAGATTTATATAATCATAAGTACTAGATTTTTAATACATAGGACAAACCTAATCATATTATCTGCCATGAACTTTCAAATAAGATAGGATTGAGGCTAGATCAAAGGTAAGAAGAAAGAGATTTGAACTTTAAAATATCAAGTTTACTTTCTTTGATCCAAATCAATTTGAAGGTTTTCCAAAGTAACCTACAATGATCTTAGATGGGAACTACTCTGATACCAGTTGTGGCAGAACCTCCTAAGAAATCAGGTCCACATGCACCTATCGTTGTCTTGACAGACCTCGGATAGCGTACATGAGTTCCCAACAACTCAACAGGTCTGTCGGGTGTCCTCGGGAAACCCGAATCATCCACGATTCTCTTTTCGAATAGGATCCTAATCACAGACATTGCAGATTACAACAGTTTATTCAATACATACATCAGAGTAAAAGATAGCGAAAGTCTTAAGATAACATAGTTTACAAATCAGTTGTTTTCAAACTTACAATACCATAAGTGTCATACAACCATAGTAGCGGAATAATATTACATTAACATTATTTATCATACAAACTAGTGCCTTGTTCAAAGGCCATTCATCACTCCTCATCGTCATTGACTTTAAACACAGACATGCAGCAGGGACCAAAACAAGCATGCGCATGCAACTCACCTGCAACAAGGGTTAACAAACCCCGAGTATAAAAGTACTCAACAAGACTAACCCGACGTAAAGGGGGTGTAAGACTTTAGAAATGCAGGTGTTGGGGCAAGGTAAGGATGTAGCAAGATTCAAAAGTTCTTTGCCAAAAGCTTACTATTCTTGATCCTATTTTCAAGTTTTTACCCCTAAGTATTCTTAGTTCATTATCTCAACTAAGTGTACATTTTCCATATTCCAATCCTTCTCATTCCATTCTTTTCTCATATTTTAGTAATTCACCAGTCCTGCATTGCTTCTGTAATGAATCGAGTCTCCATATCCGCGGAGCACCGGCAAATCAAATTGATTCAAGTCCCAGCTAGGGATTCCTTATCACACGACATATGTAGAACTTAATCTTGCATATATCAACCTCGCTACCGGATCCTCCTATAATAAGTCGTCTCCACACCACCCGAGAGCACAGCACACCTCAAATCCGGCCACATTCTAGCCACGAGGGTACATGCTACTCCCACCATCTCTCCACTCCCAGTGCGTGGGCATTCGTCTTAGTATCGGATTAGCCGAAGTAGGCTTACCGGAGTATGTGACTAGTACTACAAAGTGTCTCGTTCAGAAGATCCACAATGAGTGGCCTTTAGGCGACATAGTCGGCAATATTACCCAACATTCAAGATAAGTCATCCGACTAGTCTCTAGTTCATTCTACCTTCTTTCTTTCTTTGGCCAGTATGCCATCTTTGATTGTATCGAAACTTTTACTTTGGAAAGCCTACCATAAAGCATACTAAGCATTCTACGCCTTTGTAAATGAAAACATCTTCAAGGATGGTAAACAATTAACAAGGTAGGCAATGCATCAAGTAGGTAACATTTGAATAAATCAACTTAATGCAATAGGTAACATAGGTGATAAGCTTTTCAAAGTAAACAAGGTAATGGTTTAATGCATAAACTGGGGCTTGCCTTCGTTGACGATCTCAGGTTCCGGATCAGTACCACAATTATCGAATCCCGTGACAACCGGGGATTCTTCCAGAACTTGCTCAACTAGAATTGTTTCACTCTCGGATTCTACATGAAATGATAACATATGCTTTAACATGATGATAATGTAAACATGATGCTGTCATGGTACATGAAATATAACAACACTTCAAATACAACTGTTTTTCATGGTACAGTTGCAAGCCAACAAAACCAACTTGCAATTCTACCGTCAAGAATCACACATGTGACTTGACCAAACTGATCTTGAAACCCTATTAGTCACAAAACATGATCAAAACAAGATCAAACACTAATCAAACACTTAGAGTTTGCTTTTATTTATTTTTGAATTAATTTGGAAATAAGTCCAAAAATGAACTTGTTCCAAATGACCTCAAAATTTTATGTAAGCTTCCTCATGACAAATTAGTGTACCAAAATAAATTTCATAATTTTTCGAATTATACAGTGGCCTACAAAAATCATGGAAATTGCATTTATCAATTAATGGACTGAATATTTGAACATTAAAAATTTATTCAAATTTCAAGTTTCATATTTTTAAACCATACTAGAACATGTACAGAAGCTACACACAAATTTTCAGAATTTTTGGAGCTATGATTATTTTCCTACAAATTCCCAAAGATTCAGCACTATTCAAAATCAGAAAATATCAAAATACACTACTCTCTCTCTCTCACTGACAGCCGGCCCCCACATATCATCCCTAACCTCTGGCATTGACCGTGGCAACGACGGAGCTGATCGGCGCTAACTCGCCGACGATGAGCTCAACAGCGACGGCCAAAGTACCAACACGTTCACAAGAGCTAGGCGCATCGATCTGTGGTACTTTGGAGGTTGATTACGACATGGAACAAGGCTGATGCCGACCATGACGGACGCGGTGGCACGGTAGCATTACGCCGGCGAAACAAGGCTGGTAACGGTGAAACAGAGAGTTTAGGAAGCATCAGTGGCTCACCCCGAATGTGTTGAAGCAACGAGCGAGACCAGAGAAGCTATGGTGACGCGTTTCGACGGTGACCGGGATCACGGCGGAGCGGACCTCGTCGACGACGGCGTTCCGGCGACTGTAGTGGGCAAAACGAGCAGGCAAGAGTGGAATAAGCACTACAGCATCGAGACAAAGCCGTAGAGACAACAAGCAAGGACAACAGCTCACCGGATGATGCTGGACGCGGTGAATCAGAGTTTCGGTTGAGGTCGCTGGCCGCGAGGAAAATGAACGTGGACAGCGAGCTCTCGGCGAAATCAAGCGGCAGCAACAGCCCGGTCAGATGCGCAAGGAGCAGGCGGAACTAGAACATGGCTTTTCTGGGGCTATCTTGCGCTGAGGAGATGAGGGAAGCTCGCCGAAGTCGAGACGGCGGCGTCGGGAAAACAGAGGGAAGGAAGAAAAGCAATGGACGCCGTCTAGGCTTTATAGCGCGGCCAGGAGCGCGCGGAATCGACACGCAGCGTGCTCCCCACGCCAGCGCGAAGCCGAGGGTGGCCACGGGCGCGCCTGGAAGGCCGGAGAAAGGACGTTGGCGGTGGGGCGGTGACGCCCTGTTGCCAACCTGATCTTTGAAAAATTTACAGAATTGCCACTGCATTTATTTTGCAAATTACTCACAAATTTTCTAAAGAAGTTGAAAATCTCCAAAAATGAAAGTTGCTCAACTTTTCAAACTCTACAACTTTGCTTCAAGGAATATTTTCAAATTCTGCCTCCATTTTGAAATTTGAATTTAGGGTGCATTTGAGTATTTGAATCCTTTCAAAATTACTCTAAATTTTATATGTAAACTTTAAAAACTTTGAATACCAAAGTTGATCCTTATAAAATAATCTTCAACTTTGCTTTTTGCCTCAACCCCAAATTCCAAATGGATTTTGAATTAGACAAAAGGGGCAAAAAGGACTTTTATGATTTGAATTTGAATTCAAATTTGATTTGTTTTCCTTTTTACTTTAACTTTGATTTTTGGCCAGTAACATGGCCCATTAGGGTTATTTGAGTCAAATGACACATGGCCTCACATGATCACATGAAATTTGACCCTTGTGGTCATGATCTTTATTTAGGGTTTTGAATCACATCACATAAAATAACAATATTATGAAATAAAGCTTATTTAGTGAATGCATTCAAAATTTTCTACTTTATGAATGCTTTGCAATGCACATGATGACATGCCACCATCACTCCATGCACCTGTTAACTCTTCAAACAGTATAAAACACGTGCAACATGAAACATTTGAATGCAACATCCGTATGAAACGGATAAAACATTTAGAACATACACTTACAACATATACATATGTAACATCAGATAAAACACTTGCAACTTGCCACCAAAACATGCACTGCAACATAAGACTGAAACAACTAAAACATTTCAAACATATTTTTGCAACATATGTATGAAACATGTGCAACGTCCAGATCAGAACACTTGCAACATACGTCTGGAACAAATGAAATATTTTAATCAACACCTCTGAAACGCTTGCAACATACTTTTGAAACACTTGCAATATGTGCAATATCCTTGATCTACTTTTGTAACATCCATATGAAATAATTGTAACATACCACTGAAACATATGTGCAACATGCCTGATCTACTTTTGTAACATCCATATGAAACAATTGCAATATACCTCTGAAACTTCTGGAATACTTGAAACATGTGCTTGTAACGCTTCCATCGCAACATCTCCTTTCTGAAGTCGTGCGTCATGGTGGCTATGAAGTCGTTCATTTGTTTTTTTCTCGAATATCCAAAAGAGTTCCCTAGATCATGTATACATAAGGACCCTAATTTTTTTGTTTCGCCCTAGGCTCCTGGAAATTCAGCACCGGAGGCTACTACGCCGGCGCCATGCGACCGCGGTGGCCTGAGACGGTTTAGAAACGCAGTCCTACCACCTACGGTTAGGTGAGGCAGATCCAGCGCTACCAGCGGCTCTGTACGGCGTCGCCCAGCAGGAACCGGCCGCGAGTTGCACATTTGCACTTCTAGGTATTCATCCATCCATACTCGAACCGTACGTCATCTGAAGCCTGAACTCCAATCTCAAATTCTCAAGCATGACTCTGCCTTCTGTATTTCTGAAATTTTCACTGAATTGGGATATGGTAGCTCAAAAAACTCTCAATGCTTTTCAGATGATACAGATGCGCTTAAAGACTGCTTCATTTTGCTGTTGCTTAGCCTGCACCGTCAATTATAAATACAGCTTGAAATCTCAAGGCCTCTGTAGTCTGCAATGTAGCAGTGCTAGTGCGGCTATTTAGCCTAAGGTGTCAAGAAACCCCTCCCATCAAAATTATAGATCATTTTAGCTCCATTCTAAGTCAAACTTCTATAATTACCAACATATACAATGTCAAATAAGTTTTATTAAATCTACTATGGAATATGTATGGATAGTGCATTTATTTGGTATTGTAGACGCTAAGAAGTTTTTGTATCATCTCGATGTAATGATCTTGCAATTAATAAAGCTTCCCTTATGGAAAAAAAAAATTCTAAAAATTTGGTTAAAAATTAAAGAAAGTTAACTTAGAACAAAACTAAAGTGACTTATAATTGCAATGGCGGGAGTATATATATCTTCAGTGATCCCATTTACGTGAATGCATGATGCTCATCGAGCACAAATACAACAAAAAATAAAGAAAGCAATTATATTACCAGTGTGAAAAGCATTGAAAGGAAAGTACCTGTCAAGCAAGGAGAGAGGTCCACCGGGGAAACACTATGATTACAAGATGGTTAGTAGATTGAAAAAGGCTGTGATGATTTCAGGTGGTTCTTGGTTTTCATTTTTCTTTTGACTAATCTCAACACTGTTAACTCTTTTTTGAGAGGAACTACAGAACATGATTGCCGACCTGAACACTACATTGAAATTCTGTCAAGGTCAAAGCATACAAGATTTGCTAAAGGGGAAAGGTTTTGAAACAAAACGCCGTCTCACATGCGGCTCAGTCCGCGCTGCGGCTCCGGATCCTGACGGCTAGCGTGAGGTCCTGTCGTAGGGGTCGTCATGCGGCGTCGGTGGGGCACGCCCCGCCCACGCTGCATCTTCGGCGAACCGGCAGCCCCCTTCCCGCTTTCTGGTGGACCTACACGGAAAGTGCTTCAACGGTCTCTCCTCCACGCATAGGGTGGCAACCTGCAAGCTGTCTCCATGCTGCCTCCGATGCAAGGGGTTCCGACACCTCATGTGGGACTGCAAGTAGCGGGCAGACGGTGCCTCCTTCTAGCTCTGACGCATCTGAAGCCACGGAAGGCCGGCGACGACAGCCTGACCAGGAGCGTACCTCGGGCACCCAGCCACCGGCCCGACACTGTGCCCAGGGTTGCTGTGACCCCTTGTGCACTCAAGCGCGACACACCGAGCTCGGCTAGAGCTGTGCCGGGTGCGGCTGCGCGCGGCGATGGCGGGGGCCGACGTCGGATACGTCGGAGGCATCGACGACGGCTCAAGCGGGACGACACCGCTGCGGCAACGATCTCCACTGTCGCCATCGATAGTGCTACCCATGATGGTCATGGCGGGCCGACCAGCGAGACGCGCCAGATTTGGTGTTTCTCCGACCTCGACCCATTGTTGCTCTCACCATGTCCGGACGCCACGCGCGCCACATGTGAAGTCTCGGAGGACCCGATGGTGGAGGAGGTTGTAGCCTCTGTGGGGGGTATAACCCTAGGTACCCACGGCAAGGGACATGGGCCGTACGGTCAGGGACGGTTCAACCCACAAGATTCAAGACTTGCGGCGCATGGCACTGCTCGGCGTATACTGCAAGACATCTAGAAGATTTGATTGGATACTACATATATTATAATTTAATACTTGCCATGTAACCAACTAGGATACTTTCCTTGTAACCCTACCCCTCCAGAGTATATAAGAAGGGGCCGGGGTCTCCTAGTCAGCATGCCCCATCCCACATCCAATCACACACGCAATATCATACGATAGCCGATACAAACCAACAGACCACAGGAGTAGGGTATTACGTCGTGCAGACGGCCCGAACCTATCTAACTCTTGCGTCTCTGTTGCCTTCTTGTTCTTGATTACGCGCACCTGTGCCGATCAATCTACCTTCGTGGGATACCCCTCGGAGGACTGCCGACGATATTCCATCGACAGTTGGCACGCCAGGTAGGGGTGTGCGTGTTGTTTCCATGACGAATAAGATGGTACACTTTTCAGGCTCTTCGTTCTCTCTAAAGCCCGGACAGATCTTTACGGTCGGATAGATCTCTTGGGTCATCAATGCTGACAGAGACGGAGAGATCTTCAAGCCAGTGCAGATCGATTCTGCGCCGACCACACCAATGCCTACAATAGCAGATCCGATCCTGAAACCGCCTCCGAGGTCGTCTTCACCAACAACTCGCCGCCTGTTGCCCCGCTACACGAGGAAGCAAGTCGGCAACAATGATCTGATCGCATCCATCGATCAGGTCGGCTAGATGCTCACCGACTGCCTCTCCCTCACGGAATCGGCTCTGACCACTTCGGTTCGGCGCTGGCCACCTTCTGGTTCCGATCTATCAGAAGCAGATCGAGAAACTCCAAGGGATACGGCCTCCATCCATCAGGATGCCCTAAGGGACAAATTCGTCGACCAGATAATGTCATACGCCACCGATCAGACGATCTGTCTAAAGCTAAGTCACGCTTTAATATTTTTCTAAATATTCCCCAACCTTCATATATCTCCATGATGTTTCTTCAAGTTGTTTTCTCCATGTTTGTTCTCCAAATGATTTTCTTTCATGTATACCATCTTAAAGATGACATACAGCTAAGCCTAAGGCAAATCCCTAAACAACCATATTGATGCTCGGATGTTTTCAAAGACGGCCCTGTCTTCGGCTTCTCCCTACACGTGCATGAGCACCTGCCCTCTACATTAGGGGTGGTCAGCAGCGGCTCCTTAGCGACGCCCTGCTCTTCCTACACGCACACGGACTCCGTGCTACGCATTATGGTTAACAGGCTAGCTAGGGTTGGAGACTCAGCTACACACTAACTGGTTGGGCGATTTATATTAAATATAAACACATCTCTAAACGAAAATTTAATGTTTACAATATATTTAAGATATTCATCAACTCGCCGACTAGCCGCGTTCTCACTTGCGTTACCAGAAATAGCCCTATTCTCGATCTCACTCCTACACGTGCACGAGCGCCAGCCCTTTGCGTTATGGGTGGTCGGCAGTGGCTCCTCGACGACGCCTATGCTCTTATGCGTAAATGGGTGCTAAGCACTCTACGCTATGGAGTATGGGCTAGTCGGGGCTGGTGATGCGATGCAGAACCAAATGGCAGAAAGTTACTCATATTTAAAATATGAACACTTCATACAAACATAATGTTTATATACTCCGCTCTGTTTTCTTCATCGCTAAGTTCATATATTTTATCTGTACATCACGTACTACCTATTCTACATCTTTGTTTCTCAGGGGCCCGGTTTGGTCAACGAGCTTATTTTTACGCTCGGGGACTGGATTAGTCGGGAAGGACAAGAGGATCATCGTCCAGGTGGTCGCATCACCTGGCCTTCGGACTTCTCCGCCGATCAACTAGTCGGACCACTAGGTTCATGGACTTTGTCGCCGACCAGTTGGTCGGACTGTTCGACGCTCACTTCTACTTGGCGCTCACTTCACCGCCGACCAGTTGGTTGGGCTGCTCAGTGCTCGATTCTTTGCCAACTAACTGGTCGGATTGTTCGTCGCTTCATCGCCAGCTAAGCTTGGGACTCCTCGGCATTCAGATTCTTTGTGCAAGAGTTGCCAACTAAGGCTGAGGAATCCCTTGGCGGCTGGATCTTGCTACGTCTCATCGGTGTGCTATCAAGCTGCTCCATATTGTTTGGATCAGGGTGCTGATCTTGAGCAGCACGTCTAGGGTCTTGATACGCGCATGTCATATGACGTCGGCAAGCTTTCAAGCTTCTTTTCTCTGACCCTACTATAAGATTCATTCTTCATCTTCCAGCAGGCTCGGGGACTAAGTGGCTACACTTCACCTGGCGGTGAATGTAGTGCTTATTTCTTGATTTACCCTCCTTATTGACGGAGTCTAAGTGGCTACACTTTTCCTAAGTGGAAGAATTTTTAAATTTTATCTTGAGCCCCTTACACCATTCTGGCAAGCCTTACTTGGCTAATTTCTAGGTCTTCTGACCGGTTAAACTGGTCGGCATTGACTTTTACCGCCCAGGTCACCAGTTAAACTAGTCGGCTTTGATTTTCACTGCCCAGGTCACTAGTTGAACTGGTCGGCTTCGACTTCCACTGCTCAAATCACTAGTTAAACTGGTCAGCTTCACGTCAAACTGGTCGTACTTGTTTAAGACGGCGCTGCTCAAAGGATACAAGGCGCTCGAGGACTAGCTGTGGGGGGTATAACCCTAGGTACCCATGGCAAGGGACATGGGCCGCATGGTTAGGGACGGTCCAACCCACAAGATTCAAGACTTGCGGCGCACGGTACTGCTCGGCGTACACTGCAAGACATCTAGAAGATTTGATCGGATACTACAGATATTGTAATCTAATACTTGCCATGTAACCGACTAGGATACTTTTCTTATAACCCTACCCCTCCAAAGTATATAAGGAGGGGCAGGTGTCCCCTAGTCGGTATGCCCCATCCTACATCCAATCACACACGCAATATCATACAATAACCAATACAAACCAACAGACCACAGGAGTAGGGTATTACGTTGTGCAGACGGCCCGAACATATCTAACTCTTGTGTCTCTATTGCCTTCTTGTTCTTGATTACGCATACCTCTACCGATCAATCTACCTTCGTGGGATACCCCTCGGAGAACTGCCGATGATATTATGTCGACAGCCTCGGTCGTGGCCACCAATGCGTGCACCTACGCCACTTCGACGATAGTCTCCCACCCCGCTCAGCTGGCAACGGACTTGGTTCCACCGCCACTTGAGCACGGCCAGTCTTAGGTCACGCCACCATAGGCGACGCAGGCCACCACCTCAAGAGATGACGAACCTACGCAGGATGAGGTGGGCGATCCGCCTGGCTTCGGTACAGCCGAGCCCACGACGGATGCAGGCTTGTTCAGTACGCTGCCTCGGGAGGACCACTCGATCGACGTCAGCGACAGCTCCGCCGCACGCCACCTCAAGAGCTTAACCAGGCACGTGCTGAAGAAGGTCTACTCTCTGCTTATTCGTGAGCCTCCCAAGCAGCCTCCTGCTATACCGGTGATGTCGTGGCGGAGCAGGCGGTTGGTGGCCTAGAGCCTCTCTCGAGTACCTGCTTTCAAGCGAGGTGAGGTGCTGCTCATGCAGCGTATGAGCTATACTAAGGGTCCATCAGCGTCGTCCACATCGGAGCTGGAGGCCTTTGACAACTTCGACGGCAACCTGACTGTGTCCAACATTGAAGCACCGGACGCGCTCTTCCCGGACGGTGGAAATGGCTCGTCTAGGCAGCTGCGAAGGTGCAAGGCCACCTCCTAGGTCGCACCGCTGCTTCGGTTTTTTGTTGTTTTTCATTTATGTAATATCGAAACTAGAGATCTTCTGCTAGGATGGTCCAGCTATAGCTGTTTTTTGTCGACCTCTTTTGGCGCTCGAAGCGCGTTGTCTATATGTTTAAACTCTTATACCTAATACAATGATATGCAAATCTTTTGCGTATTCGAGAAAAAAAAATAGCTAACACTGTTAATTACCATAACAAAGAAGCTGGGCAAAGATTTTTTATTCCTGGTCCGCATCAATGCTTCTAATGCTTATTTCTGCATTGTTTCAGTTAAGGAAGCTTCTAATGCTTATTTCTGCCTATGTGCATTTTAGAACACACATCTTGTTGAGTACAAAGAACACTTATCTTTCAAGTTCACGTAATACTAGGGGATTTTTTCCATCTTTTCGTGTATATATGCTTATACATGAGTGCTAAAACTGCATGGGCTTCTCTATCTGAAACTGTAATTTTGTTCTCACTGTTTCCATAGCCAACAGCTTCCAAACCTCACCAATTTACTATAATAGGTATGTACGGCATGATGATAGAACTAAATATGCTAAGTCGCTACTTTTTTTCAGGAAAAATGGCAGGTGCTCTGCCTTGTCATTTAAGCAGGGAAATGATATTTACGTACAGGGTTGTTCCACTTCCAACTGGAACCAAACAAACAAAAGAAAAAAAATAAAGGGACAAAAACGGCAGACCACAACATGTCTGCCCATGCATCAAGTGGTGAAACCGCGAAAGTGAGTATTGTCTGTCGCCCGTTGCATTCTAGAGTCAGGTGAACTGTTGATTCGTCTTCAACATTGCAGAGCCTACAGGTCTTGTTGGTATCCAGCCCCTTCTGATCATTTAGCTGCCGTGAGCAGCTGGTGTTGTAGTGCTAACTATAGATGAAATTAATTGTTTTATACCTTTATTTTCCAAACTGGGTTCCAGTTGAAGGTGGCGTAATCCTGAAAAGTGCACTTATGCGCTCTTGGCCATGTCGGTTTCCTATCCTTGTGCTGTGCAGAAAATTTCATCCGGCTGGTTTGAGAGCGTACTTCAAAGACAGCAGACCATAGCTTGACGAATTGAGTGATCTCCTCTCTGTGCTAAACTGGTAGTCATTCACCGCATGCGTTGCCTTCCATCCAGCTCCCATCGCCTTATTTTCTTTTGCATCTGTTCTATAGGTCGTTGGGTTCTCAGTTACTTTGTTTGTGAGGTGGAGAGGTTTATGTTTCGTCTGATGTTAAGAACCTTGTTTCTACTTTGTACTAGGTTCATGGCCGTGCGTTACTACGAGACAACTAAACTTTTGTACTAAAAACACACAGATCGCACGATAAGATAACAATACTGTGAAATTAAATACCAACGTTAAAGTGACATTTAATCTAAAAAGCAACGGTTGTGAAATTAACAGTCACGAAGAACACGGCGTCGCAGGCTCACAAACTATACTGTATAGACCTTTCTGTGATGCGACTAAAATAATGTTTTATATCGACAAGAAGAAATCATCATTGCAGCAAACACTATGCCATTAGCTTAATAATCAGAATACAAATATTCTACAAGAATAACCATAGCACCAAGTATTCAAATAGAAAAGAATCAGAATATATCTAATTGCCGAAGATGCATTGATCTTTGATCTTTGCCCATGCTAACCTCTTATACTGGCTTGTGTTTTGCTGTGCAATCTTGTGGCGCCTCTAAATTCTGGAGTGACCAAGTTGAATCTAGTAATGACCAAGTATATCCGTGGCTTCTGATCTAAGGTGTGACGAAACAATATTGAATAGGCACACTGCCAGGACATCCGAGGATGTGTTTCAAGTTCCACGAAAGAGACATACCTGTCTGAATAGGCACAACAATGTCTTGAAGGTTGTTCGTAAGAAATATGTAAAACAATGTAAAATCCTTCACTACATAAATTTTGCAATCAAGATATTCAGAAGGGCTTGCTTAATATATTCATCACAAAATCTGCAAGTTGAAGTTCAGTCTCACTACCAGTTTTCAGATTGGCAAAATAGTTTTTTCAGTGTTGATTTATGACTAAGTCAGGAGAAATATATGTTATAGTGCCATATTTGAAAAATGGGTCCCAGAAAGATAATTGACAAATCAAACCCCACATAAAGAAGAAGAAAACAAATACTCCCTCCGCTCTATTTTATCTGGCACAAGTTAGAATGACACGGTCTCCTAAATTACACTTTGACCATTCATTTGCTTTATATTATGTTATCTATATTTATAAACTTATACCCACTGGATAGTATAATTCCTTACAAATCTAATCATATAAAGTTTATTATAATAGTTAAAAAATATTAGCATAATTATTGGTCAAAGTTTTTAGAGTTTGAATCTTGATATGCGTGTGCGCCAGATAAAATGGACCGGAAGGAGTAAATCACTAATTGTAGCAGAACACATGCCACCTCAAGTTAATGAAGTAATGCAACAGATATGCTAATAAGGCGCAAACAACTGGTAACAGTCTTAGTAGCAGGTTGAGACTAAAGAAATGACGCCAGACTGCCAGTAGACTCCACAATGCTTGGGACCATGGAGTGAATAAAAAAGTTAAGATAATAAAAACTTGGGTAATGATTAAAGGCGCCATGATTAAAAAGGATGAAGCACAAAGGATTGTCAAAGCAACGTAATACCTGTTCACCGATCAACTATTATGCAAAAGTTACTTGAGAAGAACATAAAACTGTGGAGCAAGCCAGCGTTACTTGAGAAGAACATGTCTATAATTACAACATCTTGAGGAAATGTCATGTCTATGCAACCAATTCAATAGGCCGGAGATCTATGATTTACTGTTAAGTTCTAATCATCGTATGCAAATTCGGTGAATCCATTAGATTCAATATAATCTAACATGAACTTGTATACATACGTAGCAGCTGGAAGTTGAAGAAAAAAGACATTACCATATTAGCTCTAGGAACTTTTCAGATCACCAAACGATTGTTCTGAATTGGTAGAGTTATAAATTGAATTATAGAAGATTCTGTGAGGCATATCCAGCAGGAAATAAAGCAACGGAAGCTCCAAGGGAAGAGATCCATAGCTATGGGCATCAAGCTTCAATCTGGTAGTGGTGATTTGAAAAACAATGACATCAAAAGCTACATTCTTTCATTGATTCAAATACCATTGTGGAATAAGTATCTGAAACATAGGCTCATTGATCTTTGATTAAAGACCAACATCACACATACAGGTTGGACAAAAGGAACAGGTAAAATATGGCAAAATACGTTCAATTTTTCCGACATCCAGGCACATATTGTCGCAGCGAAGGTCCTGCCTAATAACCAATTGGATAGCAATTGGAGGTGGCCAGCACATCATGTAGTGCACGGCAGTGGGGCACAGACGGCGTACGTGTGTATACGACCTGGCGGATCCGCGACAATAGATCAGATGCTTGCATCAGTGCAGATCCTGCACCACTTCCTTAAATAATGCTTTGCGGTCTCTGCAAAGTATACTGATAGCAAGAAAATGTAAGTAAATTGAAAAGTTTGAGCGATGTAGAAGCAAAAGTTTGCACATAAAATGGTACCAGGATCTGTCTCAAATATAGCTACTGGAACAGCAAGCTCGCTCACGGGAGAGTGCCCAAAATATTTTACGAAAGTCAACCATGGGCAAGATAAATATAGATAATCGATCTCGCTTAATATTCTATAAGAAAACTAATTAGAAACTGTTTCAAATAGGAAATGAATCATTGGATGTTCCTCCAGTTGCTGAAAGTATCACATGAAGGGTACCAGCACGGACGTTTGAAAGATCATGATAAACATAACATTAGCAATCACTACCGGAGACCGGCTCTTTGCCGAGTGCCAAGTGGTTTGTCGAGTGTTGTTTTTCGGGCATTCGGTAATTTTTTGACACTCGGCAAAGAAGCTCTTTGCCGAGTGTTTTATTGACACTCGGCAAAGAAGCTTCTTTGCTGAGTGTTTTTTTTTGACACTCGGCAAAGAAGCTCTTTACCGAGTGTTTTTTTACACTCGGCAAAGAAAATTTCAAAGCACATTTTAAAGCAGTAAATTAATTCAAATGAAAAAGTTTTCAACTACAGAGTTGTATAACTCATCAAGATGTACAATGTTTGTTTTGGTCTTTTCTTCATATGACAAAGTGAAAGTAAATTTGTTTACAAATCTAACATATCTCTCTTGTAGTTTATGAAACTACAAGAGAGATATATAAGATTTGTGAACAATGTTAGAACGACCATGTTGGATGAACATATGACTAAACAACCAAAATAAACTTTGTATATCTCGAAAAGTTATGAAACTTTGTAATTGACAACTTTTTGATTTGAAATCATCTTGTCATGCAAAACTGTGTTTGAATTTTAAAATTTTAAAATTCGAACTTTTCAAACGACCTCGGATGGAAAAATAACCAAAATAAACTCTGTAGATCTCAAAAAGTTATGAAACATTGTAGTTGGCAACTTTTTGATTTGAAATCATCTTGTCATGCAAAACTGCGTTTGAATTTCAAAATTTTGAAATTCAAATTTTGTAAACGACCTCGGATGGAAAAACTTCCTAAACTAAAAGTATAGATCTCGAAAAGTTATGAAACTTTATAGTTTACAACTTTTTATTTGAATTCGTTTAGGGCCTTAAACAAGCAATTTATACTCGGTTTAGTATAATATATTGGGAACTAAAACGGAATCTAAACATAAGTGACAGTGTGATGTAATGGTAGAGGAGGCTCACGGGCAGGGGGAGGTCGCGGGTTCGAATCCCGTCGGCCGCGGTGCTGCGAATTTTATCCGAAAAATGCCAGAGATGAGCGAGCACTGGCCGGTGAGGGCCTCCACCGATTAAAAAAAAATTCATTTTTTTCCCATTTTTTCGGTTCCAACTTTGCCGTGCCGAGTGCCCGACAAAGGACACTCGGCAAAATTGGGTTTTGCCGAGTGCCAGGGGCACTCGGCAATGCCACTGAGTCCGGTAGTGAATTATCCCAATCTAAAGATGTGTAGACTGCAGAACTAAATGATTTTAATTATTGGAACACTTCAAAACTTACTTGTGCTGCCCAGCAACGATGTATAGGCAATGCAGTCCTCTGTCTTTAACCATTCAGCAAGTCTTTTTGCTGTAGTCACAGCACATGACCTCGATCAGCTTTCCATAGTCACTAAAGATTTACTCATCGTGCTGGACTAACAGATGAAATGAAATCAAGTAACTCACTGCAGAGAATATATTTGGTTTTGTTGATAAGCTGATTGAGTTGTTGATTCTTTAGAGAATATAAAGTTAACTGTAGAAATCACGTACATCCAGTAGAGATTTATTTGTAGAGTGGTACGTATATAGAGATTGAGTTTGTCGTTACTTTACTAATTTTTGAGTTTGTCATTACTTTACTTATTTTTCTGTACCTGTGATAGAATCATAGAACTGTGAAGCTCTACTGCCGTCTACCGACAGACTCGATTGCGTAATTTAGGAAGCAATCACATATATGCTGCAAACACTGATGACAATCTAGAAGAGAAATTTTCAGCAGAGGTGAAAAAAAGGAGAAAAGCTTTGTGCCTCGTTGATCGATGATTACCTAAATCTTGGTGCTGGGGCCGGTCTGCATGGTCGCCCCGGCTACAAGCATGGCCGCGAACTCATGGCTTATCGTCATGTACTGTTCCTTAGAGGAGGAGTGGTGGTTGGTGTCGGTGTCCCAGGACGAGCCCGCATGCCGGGGGGGGGGCGCTCATCCTCGGCAGGTCAGGCGTTAGAGGGTGGATGTCGCGGAACGTTGCGGCCTCCTCGTCGGCATCGTCGGTGCTCGGAGCTGAAGGTGTTGTCGTCAGCAGCAAGGCTTGCGTTGGTGCTTGTTGGTCATGCTGGCGCTCGAGCCTCTCCACGCCGGGCACTGCTGGCCGCAGTTCTCCGAGCCTCGTAGAGCCGGATCTCAAAGGGCACCGCACCAGATCCACGAGCTGGCATCGCTGGCCCCGCCCGAATCCACGATCCGACGTACGTCAAGCAGGGAACAGCAAGGTCTGCATGGTCGCGCCCCGTGCTCAGCTCGAGGGGGGAGGGGAGCACCGCCGCCCGCACCCCGTGCTCGGCCCGGCCGCACGGGTGCGTCACCGCGCTAGGGCCGGGGGGGGGCTCCCACCGCCGGTCTGCATGGTCGCACCGACGCGTTGGTCGACGACGGCCGCGAGTGGGGCGGAGCTGGTGCAAGGCCGCGTCGTGGAGGGGAGATGGCCGCGATATGTGGCGGCGGGGGGAGGATGGAGGGGAGCGCGTGATGCGGTATCGCAAGGGGAGGAGAGGACGTCTGCCGGGGGAGGCCAGGAGCGGGGGTGGAGGCGGTGGCGGATATGAGGGGATTGCAGGGAGCAGGGAGCAGGGGTTGGAGGGAGCGTGGGCGAGATTCGTGCGTGGGTGGGGCGGGTGTGTTTACGGGGCGGGGGGGGGGGTTATCGCACGCAGGATGAAGGCGAGGGAGCGAGCGGTTTTCGCACGACCGATCAACGATTCTCTTATGGATTTTTTATCTAGTTTGTAAGCTGGCATCCCCAGCAAACTCTATGCTTTCAATATAAGCAGGGCCAAGGAGTGCAATTTCCTTTGCTGATCTCCCTTTCAGCTATCTGTCATGCCAGAAGGAGATTTTGTTGCCTTTTGCCGTTTCCTACCTTATGGAGGTGCAAGTTCAGAACATATTTTGATCACTGTCCGCACGCCTTTCATCCAATCCATATGTTAAGTCACTGATGACGATGTACACAGTACACGTGTTTATTTCCAAGTGTTATTATGATAAGTAAGTATGGTGCGATTTTCTGAAGAATGCTATCAACTCTGCTTCAATCATAAGGGAGAATGTGGTGCAGTCGAGTAAGAGTGTGCATTGTTTGACATCTCTACTGGATTGTTCTATTTTTGTTTGCTGGGCTCCAGTAATTCATGCGGATGGATATATAGAGAAATGGTCAAACTTGTAGTTCGGCGTGCAGCTTTCTTTTGTTTTTCTGCTTCAGTTTTTCTTCCAGCTCCTCTTCTAGTAAACCATTGGTTACCTAGAGCTGAGTCTTCGGTTTGGTGTTGTCTGCTTCCTCTTAATGAAATACGTGCTACAAATGGCACGTTCGCTAAAAAAAAGTTTGGCGCGCAAAGCTTAGAATTGTGTGATGGTGTGTAATGTAAAGAATGAAAAAAATACCCAGTTATTCTGGAGCATTCGATTTTTTTTGCCCTTAAAGGCATGTGCTCTTATCACACTCACCACTGGATTCACATTGAGAAGTGTGCGCACACACATCTCAATGCAAACTCGCATTGAGATATGTGTACGCACACTTCTCAATGCGAATATAGTGGTTGGTGTGCTAAGAGCACATGCCCTTAAAGGCATATTTAACTTTACCGGAGCGTTCTCGGAACTTTCTTAAATTAAATTTTGTTTTTTCATTCTCATAATAGTTAGCTAGCTCAGCAGGTACATGTTCTGATTTCAAACATGAGAAGAGAAACAGGGCATAGCAAAATCCAAAATTCAGGAGCGGCAATCTTAACTTTGTTTGTCACAAAAGAAATTCAGGGGTGGCAATGTTTACTTTGTCAAATTCGACGCCCTCTGCCAAACAAAGTCACATAAGACTGCCCGCCCTGCATTGCTTCTCTGTAGAAGCTGCATGCCTATATAGATGTGTTGCAGCCCCTTCTCCCATCACACAAACATTTCATCGCCTCCTAAAGCAGCATCAGCTACTACCACCGACTCTCGCTCACGTAGCTCGTTCTGTGCAGCAGATAGCTAGTCAACGACCATGGCGTCCCAGGCCATCGAGAGCCACCGTGCCAGCGCAGAGGTCGTCACCGGAGGAGACGCCATCTGTAGGTAGAAGTCAATCGAGCTGCTGGAGGAGCTCGGCCTCCCCAAGGGCTTCCTGCCCCTTGAGGACATCCAGGAGTTCGGGTACAACCGCGAGACAGGGTTCATGTGGCTGGTGCAGCGGAAGAAGAAGGTGGAGCACACCTTCAAGAAGATCAAGCAGACCGTGTCCTACACCGCCGAGGTGACGGCATTCGCCGAGAAAGGCAAGCTGAGGAAGATCACCGGCCTAAAGACAAAGGAGCTGACGCTCTGGCTCAGCATTGTCGAGGTGTACGTGATAGAATCTGAAAGTTCTTCTAGACGTACATTAGTGGGTAATACTTAGTTTAATGGAAGACTTGGTGATGTACTTCACCATGCGCAGTCACGGCAACGGCGCTACCGCGACATGGCCACTGGAGTCGTAGTAGTAGGGGAAGCAGGGACGCGCCCGCTAGGGTCGTTGTAGATAGCATTAGTGCAGGCGTGGTGCTGTGGCGGCGACGAAGGCGTAGATGATGTGAGTTCCCTTCTGGATTGTAGCGGTTGTCGTATGCTTATGTTAGGATCCGCGTCCGAGGGATGACGGCGGCGCCCACAACACTGTAAAGACAAAAGTCGTTGCCTACAACACTGTTCGGGCTCTGTCAGGCTAGGAAGGACTTAAAGCGCCCGTCCCATCGTATCCTGATGGTACTTTCCTATAGGTATGCAGGGCATGGTCCTCGATACTTGCGGTTGACTTGAATGTCCTATCGTACCCTGTGCTCGTCATTATGAAGGAGTAGGGTGCAATCGTCAGGCGAGGCGGCGCCAGCTCCAGGACGTCGGGCGAGGCGGAGCTAGCTCTCAGTCATCGAGAGAGGCAAAGTCCAGCCCTCAGGGGTCGAGTGAGGCAGAGCCAGCCCTCGGGGGTAGGGCGAGGCGGAGCCAGCCCTGGACGTTGAGCGAGGCGGAGCTTGCCCCCAGACGTCGGACGAGGCAGAGCCCTACCCTCGGACGTTGGGCGAGGCAGAGCTTGCCCCTAGACGTCGAGTGAGGCGGAGCCAGCCCAGAACATCGAGCGAGGCGGAGCCCTGCCCTTGGACGTTGGGCGAGGCGGAGCTTGCCCCAAGACGTCGGGCGAGACGGAGCCTGCTCTCAGACATCGGGCGAGGCGGAGCTTGCCCCTAGACGCTTGGCGAGATGGAGCCTGCCCTCAGATGTCGGGCGATGCGGAGCCTGCCCTCAGACATCGGGCAAGGCGGAGCCAGCCCGGGTCATCGGGCGGGGTGGAGCCAATCTTCGGTCATTCGGGCAAGAAGTGTAGCTGCATTCTTGTCTGTTTGGAAGCATCAACGTTTGATGGTTATTAGTTCCACCTTATTGGGTACCCTAGTATTAGGTCCCCGATAGTAGCCCCCGGGTGATTCGGATAGATTCGCCTGGGGGTGATTTGACTTGCTAGAGGGTGCGTGCGAGCGCACCCGACGGGTGTATCCTCCGAGCCCCTGGGTGATTCAGGTAGAATCACCCAGAGGGTATTTCAATTCTCCAGAGGGTACGCGTGAGCGCACCCATCGGGTGTAGCCCCCGGGTGATTCGGATAGAATCGCCCGGGGGGTAATTTCGGACCCTTCGCGGGTATGGCTGTGAGATTTAGTTTTTGACAACTAGACAATTTAAAGAGAACCCTAGTATCCCGTTCATGGGGATTCGTCCAGGGTCAGCCCGGTTGAGACTTAATTGCGGATCAAGACTCCTTTGAGGCTCGTGCGCCTGAGTTTTGGCCATTCGTGAGCCCACCCCTCATTGGGACGACCGTCGAAACTATTGGGCCAACCCTCGAACTACTGGGCCTAGGCGGGCCGGAGAAATGCTTTTTTGACCTGTATCCCCTCTGCGGGAAAAAGAGTCCTGGTCTGCTCGGGAAGGTGAAACGTCCGACACAACTTTGGTGGGAAATGATAGGGATCGCGGACGCATATCCCGCGACATGGCATGGGGGTGTATCATGGCAAGCACGGAGATCTAGGCGGACGGTTGCCCTTCTTGCATCCGTTGCCTTGATAAAACCAAGGGGTTCGCCCCCAAGGTTCCGTACTTTGCCTCCTTATCGTTGCATCTACAACCTCCGCCACTAATCACCTGAGCTTCCCGTGCCCGCATCGTAGCCGCCGCCAAGCTCGCATCTAACCACCCCTCCCAACCGTTCAATGGAACCGTGGTGCAGATCCGATATCATCCTTCAGCGCCTGGAGGGTCTCATTCGCTGTGGCCTCCTTTGCACTCAGACCACCACCGACGAAGGGTATGTCGTGTCCTTTGCTCACTTCCATGAGCGAGGATTCGCCATACCTACCCAGAAGTTCCTTTGGGGCTTCTGGATTACTATAAGGTGGAGCTGCAACACCTTACTCCCAATGAGGTCCAGCACATTGCGGCCTTCATCACCTTGTGTGAGGGGTTCTTGGGGATTAGTCCCCACTTCAACCTGTGGCGGTATCTCTTCGTCGTTAACCTTTTGAAGAAGCGAGAGAAGAAGCAAGAGCTAAGCGTGCCGGTGGGATGTGCCGGCATTCATCTCGACAACAACCGAGTAAACGAATACCCATCGATGCGTCCGTCGACCTCCAACAAGGGGTGGCATTCGTATTGGTTTTACATCAAGGATGACGTTGCCGCCCCCTTGTCGGCATTCTCTGGGCGCATCATCGAAGAGGTCCTAGAGTCGTGGAAGTGGGGTGTTCTGGACAAAGACAAGAAGAAGATCTAGGACCATCTCGCCGCCCTCCAAATTTTGAAGGAGAGGGGCATGAAGGGGTCGGGGAACATCGACGCCTACCACATGAGAAGGGTGGCGCCGCTGATGGCACGCGCGCTTCCCCTACACTTGATGGCGCCTGGAGCATCACTCGTAGGGACGGCGCTTGCCGAGGGAGCACTTCCCCCCTTCTAAGTGGCGCAGCGCATCAAGGAGGTGATAGAGCCCTTGAAGGACGGTGCTGGCGCCGCCCTTGATTTTGTGTACCCAGTGTCGGGGCATCCCCCAATACGGCTGGAACCGGGGTACATTGACTTCCTAAGTTCGCTTTCCATGTGCCTTCTTTTTAATTGAACTCCTGACCCCTTGGTGCTGACATTGGGATAGCGGGACTAGCCGAAGAAACTTGTCTTTATGGATTCCCCAGATGGCGATGGACGGCATGAGGCACGGCCAGTGATGGAGGCTCAGGCGGTAGCGGGCTGAGGAGCAGTGGGACTGGGGTACGCGTGCGCTCGGGTGAGGAAATAGGGCGGCGATGACGGGAGCTGCGTGGCCACGACAGCGTTGTGGCTCGGTCTAGCATGGGCGACGTCGGGAGCTGCGTAGCCATGACGGTGCTATGGCAACCCGAGCCTAGGCGCGCTCGCAGAAGGCAGGGCGTCAGCGGTGAGTCACCGTGGAGCAGCAGCGTGCGGAGGAGGTGGCGTGGGGCTGCGGTGGTGCAGCACGTGGAGACACAGCGCGGACCGAGGGCACGCAAGCGCTCACGCGTGGTGGCCGGGCGACGGCGGGTGCAGGGCGTGACCAAGAGTCGACCCCCGGCGAGGTTCACCGCGTGGCAGTGCGACGAGGCAGAGCTACGCGCGGGGCTGATGGCGTTGTGGGAGCTCACCAACAGGGGCAGACACAGTGGGGGGGCTCAAGCCCCCTACCCAGATCAGAGCAGTGGAACCCCTGTGGAGCCTCTATGAATTTTTAGGCAAAGTTCTATAGTGTAGGGGGGCTGAGACTTAAGATCGAACAACAGTGTTATTCAGCCCCCCCTGAAATATTTTCTAGGTCCGCCGCTGCTCACCAAGGAGGGCGCTGAAGGACTAGCGCGGCCAAGGAGCTTGTGCATAGGAGAGGCAGCGGGGCACGGGCGCCTGGCCATGGCGGCGGAGGGGGAAGGAGAGGGGATGCCGGTGCAAAATGCACGGGTGCTCGCGAAGGAGAGCCGGGCGGAGTTCTAGGGCGAGATGGCTGTGGCTACACATGGAGGAGCAGCAGCGGCACCGTGGGGGAAAAAGCAGGAGTTGGACCCCCGACTCCAGCGCGGGAAGAAAGGGGCGGCGCGTGCTCTCTCACGAGGAGCGGGGAAAGGAGGAGCGACTACAGCGGACAGGAGCTGGAACGCCTCCTCTCGGTTGAAGAAAAGAAAGGGAGAGAAAGAGAGGAGCAACCCTGCCAACACGAAGGTGACCCCGCTTGACTTGCTTTGGCGCATTGGGACTTGAAGTTTTTGCTCGTCAGCCATGGCAGACAGCACAGAGCAGAGCGCACGCCAAGAGGCACAGGGTGAAACGATGAAACTGGCAGCGAGGAAAGGAAAGCAAGCAGAGCAGTACACAATAACAGCAGTCCGACCAACTTCCTTTAAGGCGATCATCAGAGAAAGGACGCGATGGAGAGGGAGCACTGGCACGACGACGGAACTCGACGATGCGGTGCGACGCTAATAAACCATAGTTGATTGATTTTGAACAAGGGAATTTTATTTTATTTATAAAAGTTGCTTTTCATGCTTAATCTAACAGAACATACCGTTCGCTGGCATCATCGTTCGACATTCCTAAATATTTCTATGCACTACGTAATTTAACTTGGGCGTTGATTCGAGTCCACAAAACTGAGTCACACGGGATTCACTTATCGCATCAAGTACATTTTAAATAAAAAATTCCGAGAAACTCGTTTTGAAAATTTTACTTAGGCCTAAATTACGGTGCTAAATAAGGTCGTAACACCAATGGTGTTACAGTGACACACACTACAGGAACTGCTGGCTTCCCCGAGTGCCAGTTGCACTTGGGGAAGGCCCAGTTGCACTCGGGGAAGCCTTCTCCGAGTGCAACACTCGGGGAAGAGCCTCCGGCTAATCCTCCCACGGTGAAGGCGCCTTCCCCGAGTGTCGAAAATCGTGCACTCGGGGAAGGCTTCGCCGAGTGCCATGCTAACACTCGGGGAAGACTTGACGCCGTTGGCCGACGGCCGACGCTGTTTGTTTTTTTTTATTTTCTTCCCCGAGTGCAACACTCAGGAAAGATTTTTTTTAAATACTCTTTGCCGAGTGCCGCAGCTCAGGCACTCGGCAAAGAAATTTGTTTTTTTAAAAAAAAATCCCTCTTTCCCGAGTGCCACAGCACAGACACTCGGGGAAGATTTTTTTTTTAATACTCTTTGCCGAGTGCCGCAGCTCAGGCACTCGACAAAGAAATTTGTTTTTTAAAAAAAAAAAAATCCCTCTTTCCCGAGTGCCACAGCACAGGCACTCGGGGAAGCCACCTCTAAAATTCTTTTTTTTTGTTTTTTGCTTTTCCATGTAAACAACAGAGCATATATATATATATATATATATATATATATATATATATATATATATATATATATATATATATATATATATATATATATATATATCACAAACCACAAATCAACACCAATATGTCACAAACCACATTTATATATCACAAACGACCAAATTTATCCGAAATCCACAATATATTACAAACATGATCTCAATGGGGTCCTAAAACATGATTCACCAGTAAGATAGCTACCATGTGTTTTATGTATCACATGAAAGAAATCATGGTAAGCAACAGAATCTAGAAGTCCAGCACACCACCACACTTCTGGTAAAGCCAATGTCGTGCACCTGAAACATTTAGCAAACTGTAAGAACCAGACATATAACACACCATGTTGAAACCATGAGAATTCATGGGATCAGAATTTAGAAGAGCACTCATATTATCCCAAATTTGAAGCCATGAGAATTCAACGAAAGATATGGTTAGCCTCTTGTGCATGCGGTGGGCCAAGTCCTAGACTACTAGCTAAGGATATGGTTAGCTAGGAGTAGATGCTTAGCGCGGGAAATGCCAGAGAGCCGGCCATGGCAAGACCACGTCGTATTACATGCTGACCCAATCGATGATATCTGGGGAACTGAGAATCGGCGATAAGCTAGGTGCACGTACGTTCCACGCCACAAAGCAGCCAGAAATGTGCTCCCCGGTCGCGCACATTGGCTGAGATCCCAATTAATTAAGTTGTATGCAAAGAGGGGAACCTTACATACATACAAGCCACGGCTGCTGAGACGATCCCAACCAGGCTGTATGCAAACAAGGATACAGACAGACAGACAATTAGATAGATGCACATGACGCGGCATCTCATCCAGTGCCGTATTTGTTTTTCTATATTACTGTCTTCACAGTTGAAAACAATTCAGGGAGGTTGCCCGTTGCCATCGTTCACCGTTGTTGTCTCCGCGCTTTGCCTGTGCTCCCCCGTCGAGTCTCGTCGACCCCAGCCGGCGGCGTCGAGCTTTTTCAGTTTGGAAGTAATGCAGTGATGCAGCGTCAAAGTCGTCGTCTACAAAATCCTCGCACGATTGGAAAAATCAGTGTGAACCGCGACGCATGCAGGGCGCAGCAGTTGCGTACTTGTGTGTTCTCAAGGTTCGAGCTAGATCGAAATAGGTACTTGTCACCTGCACATAGCCCCAGCCAGCAAGCTACTATACAGTACAACGTACTAGTCACCTGCAGGAGCGAATGGTGACGCTCATGAGCCATCAGTCTGCTAGGCGGGAGCGGCAGGGCGACACCGACGCCGACGGGGCGCTATATATTACTTGATTCAGTCTAAATTTAGTGAAAAAAAATCATATTTCTTGATTCAGTGATCACTACAGGAACTACTATGGAATACTACAATATTTGAGGATGGAATTTAATTAGCACCAGGGGAAAAGTGTTTTGATTACCTCCTTCCTTAGCTATGCAATATGATCTGCCTTCCTTCACGTCTCCGAAGGCGGCTCACGACGACTGTGAGGGGTGGGACGCCCCAGCGTGCGATCCCAGCGACGGTCCAGGTGGGGATGGCCCGACGTTCGATGCCGGCGACCCTTCGACATGGTTCGATGCCGCCCCCGATTGATGCTGCAAAAAAGAGAGGAGATTGCACGTGAGTGACAAGATAAAAATGTAAGGAGTGTAAAGAAAAGTTGAAAATTTCGGCAGCACCTCCCCTGCACGGGGAGGTTTCCAAAACCTGCAAGAAAAACGTCGGCACGAAGGCCGACAACCACATTTCCGGCACGAAGGCCAACACATCAACAAATCCGGCACGAATGCCGACACATCAACAAATCCGGCACGAAGGCCATCACTAGGTTTGACACTAAGCATGAGCAAAGAAAGTAAAACATGCGTACTCATACTCACCGGAGTAGACTCTCGACGATATGGTGGTGGTGGTGCAAGCAGCTCTACTGGGATCTCCCAACCATGTTGCTGCCCAAGTTGTTGCACGAACTTGAGCAAACCATCTTGCTGGGCCTCCAAAGCTTGTACCCTCTGACGCTCGGACTCCCGCTCAACCCGCTCAGCCTCCCGCTCAGCCAGCAAACTCTTTTGCTGATCCCGAAGTTGCTGCAGCTCGGCCTGCAATATTTGACCCCAATGTTTCAATAATGCAGAGCTAAGGAACGTAAAAGTGAAAGAACGACGAATTAAACTGGAATACTTACCTGGATTGAAGCCACCGCTGTCGGCCGTTGGCTTATGGGCACGCTAGAGCTCGTGCTCGCTGCTCGTAGACAGTTGAGAGGAGGAGTACAGCCCGTCTCGAGGATGCCGTCGCCCATGTAGAACCGCCCATGCTTCTTGCCTTGCCCAATCCTCATCACTAGCTCAGGATCAAGGCGCTCCTCGGTCCTCGGATCGTAGTCCAACCCGTGGACTAACCTTGACGCCTCCGTGTACGAACTGAGGCGGGTGTGGACGCTGGAGTTGGTGTACGCCTCTGGGCCCGCATCCGGGTTGTACTCGATGTTGGACTTTGCTGGGCCCATGTGGGCCAGAGCATACGCCGTGAGTTGGCCAATTGGCTGGCCACCGTGCGCCGCCTCCTGCGAGAAAGACAACATGTGGTTAGGAATCATGCAAAATTGAGCACGGCTAGATTAGACAAGTGGTGGAGACTTACATATGTCTTTTTGTATTTGCTGAGGCTGACGCTGCCCTGATGGTGAGGTACACCTAGCATCAGCATACGGTGCTCGCTTTTCTCTTGGTGCGCCTTCTGCCAGTCCGCGTCCAACCATTTGTCCACTATAGCAGCCCAGCAATCGAGAAAGGTGGCGCACCAGCTCGGAATCACCTACAAGCCATCAGAAGATCAAATTAGGCATAGTTAATCTAAAAAGAGATCAATAGGAGATGTTTTCTATTTACCTGTAGGTACTGCTCCCTTGTCAGAATCTCTATCTCTCTTCTTGCCTGAGTTCTGTTCATTCTTCTATTACGGTAGGTGGCGTTGTAGTCAATGTGCGCCTGGAGGCAGGACTCGTGATACAAGTCCGAGACACGCCTTCTACAGGAAGCGGCAGCCACCTCACGCGCCCTTAACTCCTGTCCCGGCTGGCATCTGAAGAAGTCCTGCATAAAGACACGAGGTATCCATTATTTATTTCAAGAATGTCCAATGAATACAATGAATTGAGGGTCGTAGAGTGAGAAAGGCTTACCCACAACTCCGTAAGCACCTGATCCGCCAAGTTTAGGTGCCCATCGGTGGGGAAGAGGGCGTAGTGGTCGAACGAGGGTATCTCTGGGTCCTCACCCTCCGACGTCCACACCAGGCCAGGGAAGTGTTCCCTGCACAGAAGTCCCAGGATCCCATTAACATTGCGAGCTGAGACCCCCATCTCCACAAGCATCCAGTTCCTGCACAAGTGGTTAACAATAGTTATTATTAGCTCTTATTATGATTTTTCAACATATCAAATGAAGAACATATGAAGTTACTTACCTATCCCCCTCGGGTGCAATCAGTGGGCGGTGGTCAACAAGAATCGGTTGCTTCGGGAGCTGGCTAGGACCTCGCTTATAGGGTTTCGAGGCTGCAGAGGAAGTCAAACCCCCTGCCCCTTCCTCGGACGTGTGCGGAACCCCCTCCTCGGACGCGTGCGGAACGGCGTCGTCGTACATCTGCGGAATGGCGTCCTCGCCCACCGTGGGCAGAGGTACGTCGTCAGCCCTAGCAGAGCACGAGGAGCCGAGGTCGTGGTCAGTCGGCGACGGGGCCCCCTGCCTGGGCCTGCCCCTCAGGACGCCTCTGCCTCTCTGATGGCTCTGTCTCCGTCTCCTCAGCCGCTGACGTGTCCCTCGGTCTCGAGTAAGTCGAGGGACAGCTCCTCCTAGTGGGTCCCATCACCTGCAATTAAAAAGAATAAACCATTATTAGTCATGATAAACGAGAAGTACTTAGCAAGGGATGCAAAATAAAGAAAATGTAATTACAAAATAACATAGTATTACATGTATTTCTAATATTCTTCATGATCGGGATTATCTGGACGATAGGTATCGTCATCACTATCAAGAGCCTCCAAATCGTCAATAGCCTCATCCTCATCGCTGTCTAGTTGTAGTCCGTCAAGCATTTTCAAGTCTCTCGGATCATGCACCTCATCTGCAGCTTGCTCGTCAACAACCCATTCCTCATCTACTTCCATTTCAATCTCCCCGGTTAAGTCTATCTCAAGCATCCCTGGTAGTCCCTCGTCTTGTTGATAGAACTCTCCGTCATGCGTGGGTGGGTTCAAGTTGTAATCATCATCATTTGGGCGAGGTAATTTACCATGTGGTGATACCTTGTGCACAATATACCAACCCTGAAGACGTGGGTCGGTTTTGCACGCATATGGACAATAATAAACTTGCCTAGCTTGTTGAGCCACAATATAGACATCATCTCCTTCATAGAAGGAATCCTGTCTAGTTTCGACTATTCCAAGTTTAGGGGACTTTCTCTGTACTGCAGGTTTAAACCACTGGCATTTGAATACGACAAGCTTAGGTGCATTTTCACCATGGTATTCGAGCTCGTATATTTCTTCAACTGTGCCATAATAGTCCTCCTGATTAGCATCGGGCGTAACTACTCCGGGCGTAAATACTCCGGTATTCGTGGTCCTTGCATTGGCCCGATTCTTCTCGTAGTCTGTTGTGTGAAAGCGATATCCATTCACGTCATAAGCGTTAAATGACAAGACCTTACAGTAAAAGCCTTTGGCCACTTGTCGTAATTCAGCACTTATAGACAAATCACTTTGGCACTACAAGATCAAGCAGAAGAGAAATGAAATTAGGCAAAACTAGGAACGCCAAACTTGGAACGAGCTAAGTTGGTCAGAAGGTGCCTTTCTTTGGAACCATGTAATGAAATCAACCTTGAAATCAGGCGAACCATGTTGAAGAAGGGTATCTCGTTCATGGTCAGAAGGTGGACTTGGATGATGCCAGTATTGATTAAAAAATTCCCTGCACCGACAAGCAACAAGGTTATTGGATGCAGAAAATTTATGGAGTATGTAACAAGTTCGTTGAGAACTTACCCTTGATACTTGTCGACTTCCTCAAGGTTCGTCAACACGTAGAGCATGATCTTGCGCCACTCTTCATTGGTCAATATCTTTTTGGACGCTCCACTTGATCTCCTACGTTGCCCTTTGAATAGGCTGAGGGTCGATTCATTTTCGTCCTCGTTGTAACGAGGGGGTGGATTATGCACGCTTGGAAGGTTCTCACTATAGTATGATGTTGTGAAGTTTGACACCTCCTCATGAATGAATGCCTCTGCTATGGAAGCCTCAATCCTGCCTTTGTTTCCACATTTCTGGCGAACAGTCTTTAGACATCTCTCTATTGGATAGCACCAACGGTTCTACACGGGCCCCCCCCATTTGTACCTCATTCGGGAGGTGCAAAATCAAATGCTGCATCGATAAGAAAAAGCCAGGTGGAAAAATCTTCTCCAACTTATAGAGCAACTCGGGTGCCGTTTTTTCCAACTCCTCAACCACTCTCAGAGATATCTCCTTGGCACAAAGCTGGCGGAAGAAAAAGCTCAACTCTGCCAGCACCTTCCAGACATGCTCAGGGACGTAGCCTCGAACCATCAACGGAAGAAGCCGCTCAATCCATATGTGAAAGTCATGACTCTTCATCCCTAAGACTTTGCCAGTTTCTGGGTTCGCTCCTCTCCTCAGATTCGCTGCAAACCCATCAGGGAAACTTAACGTCTGCATCCATTCTATCACTTCTGTCCTGTGCTTCTTTTCCAAGACGTAATCAGCCTTAGGCCTTTTCCATGGTTTGTTGTCTCTTGGAGGCAGCATCTGTAGCTTAGGTCTGTCGCATAGTGTTGCCATGTCTACTCTGGCCTTAGGGTTGTCCTTTGTCTTGTCAGGAATGTCCATGAGTGTTGCCCAAAGTGCTTCAGCGACATTCTTCTCAGTGTGCATTACATCTATGTTATGTGGAAGGAGAAGGTCATCAAAATAGGGAAGCCTCTCCAATCCCGGCTTATGAGTCCACATATGTTCCACACCATAGCCCACAAAGCGATCTTTCTTTGGCTTATCTTTCTTTGGATTACCTTTCTTTCTTTTACCCTTCTTTGGATTATCTTCCTGTGCTGGGACCACGAGAGCATCTATCTGAGCATGAACCTAGGCACTAGTCATCTTCTGAGGTGCACTAGTCATCACCGTGGCACCTTTCGTGAAGTTCTTGGTGTCTCTTCTGAATGCATGGTTAAGAGGGAGGAACTGTCGATGCTTGTCGAACGACGAGAACTTGCCACCCTTCTTCAACCAAATGAACTGTAGAGCTGCCTTGCATACTGGGCATGGATACTTCCCGTGGACACACCAGCCGGCGAATATCCCATACGCTAGGAAGTCATGCATGGAGTACTGGTACCAAACATACATTTTGAAGTTCCTCCTTGTAGCTCGGTCGTAAGTCAATACACCTTCATTCCAAGCCTCGATCAATTCATCATAAATAGGCTCCATGTACACACCCATTTTGTCTCCCGGGTGTCCAGGAATTATCAACGTCAAGAATATGTTTTGCCTTTGAAGTAGGGCCCTGGGGGGGGGAGATTGAGGGGGATAGCGAACACGGGCCAACAAGTGTATGGGGCCGACATCATTCCATAAGGATTGAACCCATCCGTTGCCAGCGCAACACGTACATTACGGGCCTCTTCATCTTTGCCACGATGCTTGGCATTAAAGCTTTTCCATGCTTCACCATCTGCTGGATGTATCATCTTGTCTTTATTGTATCGAACACCATTCTTGTGCCATCTCATCTGTTTCGCGGACTCCTCTTTCATGAATAGCTGTTGGAGCCTCGGTATGATTGGAAGGTGTCGTAGGACTTTCATGGGGATCCTCTCATTCTGCTCCTTCTTGCCATCACCTTTGTCTACCTCCACATATCTAGAGGATTTACACTTTGGACAGTACTTTGCATCCTTGTGTTCTTTCCTAAATAGGACGCACCCCTTCGGACAACAATGTATCTGGTCATACGGCATCTTCAGTGCCCGAAGGAGTTTCATTGACTCGTACAAGTTTGGAGGCAGCTGATGACCCGCCGGAAGCAGATCCCCAATAATTGCCACCATATCATCGAAGCATTTTCGAGTCATGTTGTGCTGTGACTTCAACCCCAATAGGCGCCCAATGGCATCCAGTTGAGAAATCGTTGTCTTCTCATGTAGGAACTTCTGTGCCGATTCCAACATGTCCAAGAACGCCTTAGCGCTTGGCTCTGGCTCCTCCTCCCCATCCTCCTGCTCGTCCTCCGTACGTCCTTCAGCGAACATCGCATCCGCATAGTCACCTAACCATCCTGCTACCCCGCCATCACCATCAAACGCCTCCAAGCCTCGTCTCACGACCTCCTCTCTAGGACGGTAGGGTTCACCATGGTGCACCCACCGGGTATAGTTTGGCATAAATCCATACTTGCAAAGATGCTTCATCATGACTTCCCTTGTTCTTCTTTTCTTGTTTTCACATTCGCTGCAGGGACAGAACGTGTCTCTCGCTCCCTTAGCTGCCTTAAATGCATGGTCCAAGAATTTCTCGGTCTTATCCATCCATTCATGGGTGATTTGAGACTGACTTGGGCGTCCCGTGTACATCCACTCATGGTTATCCATCCTCTAGCATATACACATAACGGAGTAAAGTAACCATCAGTCGCATCTGCACGACGTGCCTACTGTCTAATAGGTGAGGATAGGTCCTAATCCCACCCGCGGATGCGTAGATGAGGTTAGTTTCCATGCTCTACTCCGATCCTAGACAGAATTTCGGTAGCACCTACCCGCTGCTCTCCCGATACACGTCCTGGAAGGGAGAGTGTGTATCCGGAGAACAACAGGGAGGTGGTGCCGAAACTCCGTCTCGGATCCGAGCAGAACATGGAAACTAACCCATCTACGCATCCGCGGGCTGTCCAATTACACCTGGACAATCCGAAACAGATACGGTCATAGATATGCGGAGATCCGCATACCTCCAACCGTATCTGTTTCGGACGGGAGACACCTAACTGGGCTACACCGATCTACGTACGACAACGGTAAGGAAAAGAGCTTAATTATACCTAGGGTGGCGGTGGAGAAAGGCTAGCGACGCAGTGGCGAGTCGGTGCAGTGGCGAGTCGGCGCTGTGCAGGCAGGACCGCAGCGCTGACGAAGACGATCGGGTCGCCTAGGTGCTCCGATTCCCCTGCGACAGGTCCTGCTCTGCAAAAGAAGAAAAACAGCACTATAAGTACAAAATTTCGGCAGAACCTCCCCTGGACGGGGAGGTTTCGATAACCTGCAAGAAAAACCGTCGGCACGATGGCCGACGTCCACATTTGGGGCACGATGGCCCACACATCCACAATTCCGGCACGAAGGCCGTCAACACATAAACGGCGCGATGGCCGACAACCAGAACAGGATGGTTCGTATACCTTGGGCGTTGGCGGGACGTGCACGCGGAGAAGAAGACGCCGACAACGGGACGGGACGCGGAGAAGAAGACGCCGTCTCGGGCTGATTAACTACAGAGTTAAGAAATGAAAGTTAGCATAGTTACGAGCACGCACCCTGTGCTGATTCAGTTGGTTGCAGGAAGAAGACATACCTGAAAGCGAGCTCAAGCTCGCAGGTCCGGTGTGGGGGCAGCTGGGCGGTGAGTTTGAGTAGGTCCGACGTCAGTGAGCAGCGAGCTCAAGCAGATCCACTGCATGAGATGAGATGAGTAAGCAACACATATTCAGAAATTGAAATTTGCAATATAGTGTTTCACAAAATCTTTTTTAAGATAAAAATATGCTGTACTTAATTAGTTATTGTTTTCCATGGATAGAAATTTTAAATAGAGTTTCACATGAAGAAAAGAAATTTTCATAGTGCATCTCTACTGTATGTATTTTACAGCAACTTATTTCTAGAGCAGCTATGCAGAGAATACAGTCATGCTTGCCATCCAAAAGATCACAAGTTCCAATCACATGTTTATTATTATTAGATGACCATCCTTATTTTAAGAAAATATAAATGCTGCATAGGCCTGCACAACTTGGCCAGCTTTCAAGGAACATTTTACTCATTCATGTGAGACTACTTGTGAGACGTAGGAAGCAGCCCAAAATAAAGTTCAAATTCCATTACCATGTCAGGTGGATCAAAAAAATGCATGAAGTGATGCATACAGATAAAGATAGGAATCAGTACCTGATGAACTTGCAATGCCCAACGGGCCAAACAACCAGATGCATCGTTTAGTCCAGGTGGATCACAGGGGCTACTGCAAGAAACAAGAGGACTGTAAATGGAACAATTGCTTGATCTATAACAACAGTAGTAACTATGACAATAAACAAAAGTAACATATAAATCTAACCTATGCCTTTGTTTAGAATAACCCAAGTAATCCCTGAACCTGCCATATTATGGAAAAAAAAATCCAAAGTACCCTCTCTCTACACATATATATACTTCTACATTTGGTAAAATATAGAAAAAACATTTAAGGTAAATTGATCTATCATTGTCTACTATATATAGGGAGGGTACCCTCTCTCTCGCTCTCTCTACTATTTCACTAGTGAAACCATTTCACTGTATAGAGAGAGGGTACGATCTATCATGATCTATCACTGTCTTAACCATTTCACTAGTGAAACCAGTAAACACCATGAGCATCCACGCCTCAAATGAAACACCTCATTATTACATTTTTTTCAACATTGTACTGAAGAACAGCGACAGTACATTAACTATGCCACCATAAGCATCATATCTTAATGAATCCAACGTGTAACTCATCACTGCATTCATGCTAAATGACAATGGCTGGCTGGCTAGCACGCAGTACTCCTAGATGACTTATAGCATCCATCCTACAAATGCTTTGCACTGACAGAGAAGGCAAAGAACAGCATCCACCCTACAAATCCTATAAAGTGCCTGGAATTTTGCAACGAACTGGAGAAGATCGTCAGCAGGGGTGAGGAAGATGAGAACCTGGCTGGAGTCGCACGTCAGATTTGGGGTGAGCCGTCTAGGGCCTGGCAGCTCCTGGGGCGGGCGGGCGTCGGCAGATCCTGGCCGGGTGTTGGCGGGCGGGCGGCGTCCGGAGCCTGGCCGTCGGAGGGGCCGGGCGGGCGGCGTCCGGGGCCTGGCCGCCGGAGGGGCCGGGCGGGCGGCGTCCGGGGCCTGGCCGCCAGAGGGGCCGGGCGGGCGGCGTCCGGGGCCTGGCCGCCGGAGGGGCAGGGCGGGCGGCGTCGGAGGGGCCGGGCGGGCGGCGTCCGGGGCCTGGCCGCCGGAGGGGCCGGGCGGGCGGCGTCCGGGGCCTGGCCACCGGAGGGACCGGGCGGGCGGCGTCCGGGGCCTGACCGCCGGACGGGCAGGGCGGGCGGCGTCGGAGGGGCCGGGCGGGCGGCGTCTAGGGCCTGGCCGCCGGAGGGGGCGGGCCTGGCCGCCGGGGAGCAGGGGTGTGGAGACGGGCGAGCGGGAGCGCGAGCAGAGGCGGCGCGTGCGGGCGGCGTCTGGAGCGGGAGCGGGAGCAGAGGCAGCGCGTGAGGGCGGGTGATTGCTGGCGTGCGGCGTGCGGGGTGGAGGCGGGTGGGTGGCCGGTTAGGTTTAGATAAGGCCTGGTGGGCTTTTTTTTTAGTCTTCCCCGAGTGTCCTGTTCTGGCACTCGGGAAAGGGCCTCTTCCCCGAGTGTCAGGGAAGGCACTCGGGGAAGTATTTTTGTTTTTTTTTTGTTTTTTTTGCCTCATTTTTTTGTGAGGCCTTCCCACATTATGTAAAACTCCATGTTCAAATTTGGGACAATTTTGACTTTTTTTGTTATATTTCGTTAGTTTTTTTTGTTTCGTTGAATTTTTTTGCATACTTCGAATTTGAACTGCAGGTGCATGAAATAATGGAATTTGGTGATTCAAAAAATTATATTAATGATATTTGATGTATGTTGAGGCCTTATCCAGGAACTCGCATGAAATGTCGAGCATCTTGTTGACGTAACATGACGAACAACTTGCGGGAAAAGTGTTTTTAAATTATATAAAATCCGAATGAAGTCCGAAAATCACGAAACTTGTTTGGGCGTCGTGGTATCGCATGTAGAGGCTATGATAAAAAATCGAGAAGGTTTCGAGGAAGTTGCGACGTCGGATACCTAAAACCCAGACATCACTCGGGGAAGATTCTCTTCCCCGAGTGCCCGATTTTTGGCACTCGGGGAAGCCAGAGACACTCGGGGAATTTTGTCTCTCCCGTAGTGACATACCCGAACCATCTCCAATGCAACCGGCTATAGCATGTACACATGGGCTATAGCATATACACGTGGAAAGCATCTCCAACGGAAAGTGCCCACCAACGTGGCAGCCCCCTCCACGCATGCCAAAACAGTTCTATGACGATCTGTTTTTCGTCATAGATCAAGGCACTTCTATGATGATTTTTCTAGATTCGTCATAGATATGCAAGAGTGACGTGACTTCTATGACAAACTGGTTTTCATCATAAATTCGTCATAAAACTAAAATTATGACGAATTTGGATTCTTCATTGACGAAATCTATTCGTCGTAGAAGTGGATATTCCTAGTAGTGACTATAAGTATGGGTTCCTTCAACCCCTTAGGACCATAAGTGTGATGCTAAGCACATGTCATGGTAGGATGACACGAAGAGTGGGATAAGTAGTGTAGCTACCACATAAAGAAGAGTGAGTCGTCCCTATTTTAATCAATCCTATACTTGTTTGCCAAGTCATTAACGTTCTTATTTGTATGGTAATAAGTATCGTAGGTCAAGTCGTTGTTAGTGTAGTTGTAGTCCTAGCTGATGCTCTCCTTATGCTCTAATTGTGCGCCAGATTTGCCTCTGCCTTTCTTCGGACGATTGAAAAACCACCATGTTTCATCGCTAGGTCAAGAAAACTTAATGTCAAGAAAACTTAATGTCACTAGGGAGATATCATGGCTTAAACTTGTATGCGTCGAAAACTTAGCATCACTAGGGAGATATCATGGCTCAAACTTAAGTATGTATCGAGATAGCACAGGGGAATGTAGGATCACTCCTCTCGCATATGAGGTAATAAACTACTTGCATATTTGTAGGATGGAATCGGAAGCCACGCTCCATATCCATCGGATTCCTATCACGAAAGCTGTTGACGCTGAAGGAGAAGGCGATTTTAATGTCTCTGACGCGATGGCGGCACTCTTTCCTCTGCCCAAACCGAAGCAGGAGCACCCTAAGAGCAATTCACTGCCCTTTCGCCGAGTTTTCAATGCAGCCTCACTTAGAGCCGGGCAGACCACGCCGCTGGAGGCGGTGTGCTCCACCGCCGTCCTCACATCTGGCGAAGACGAGGAACGGGACGGGCGGCACCCGAACTTCCTGCTTCTTTGTGCATGTGTAACAAACTTGATCAAAGACAGGTTTAGCAAAGTTGTAAATACAACAAGGATTATTAGCAGTCTCCACTGTGCTGGTAACAATATGCAGTATGTTCCTAGCATATTCAGGTTACCAAATGCAACTACCTGGACTCCTGGAGCAGAACCAGCAGCCGAATGCATTATTTTCTAAGTCACTCATGTTTATGGGCCACTCATGTTTATGGGTCGAATGTATTATTTTCTGGGCTTTACTATTTTTCAATGCATTATGAATTACATTGATTTCTAATCACATTGTTTGATGTTTATTTAAGGCCATAATGATATTAATCTTCGTGATGCAAATTATGATGGTTTCCAAACTAATATATTAGAGGAGAACTATGAAGTTGATTATGTGATCTCTTATTAAGAATTTTATGGTTGGCATCCTATTATGATTATTGCTTAATGACATTGCATTTTCATGACACAAGAATTAATGAAATTCTTCGATTTTAAGGTAAGGAAAATGTAATTGGAGAATCATAAGACTAATTACGAAATTAAGTGTGCCTTGAGAGATGCTTTTATCATTATTGTTATGTTTTGGCTACTAAAGTTATGGGCTTTAATCATTTTTGTTGCATGCTAATTATTAATGTTACATGCCACATTAAAATGAGTTTATGGCCCTTAAATAATGTTGTAATGATGTAGCCATTATATGGTAAGAAATAATGCACAATTTTACTAATGTTTATTGATTGACTCATTATGATTATATTATATCCAGTCAAAATGGAACAACGGGAAATTTTGACTTGGTGCTAAAATGTTGTTGGGCACTAAGACAGTGATGTTTCATGATTGTATGTGACCAACGTTAATTGTAACTATGGATCATCAAGATTCGTTTGCATACATGTGTTGACTTTCGGTATAATGTTAAGACTGGCTTATGGATATTTCTTAATTGAGCCCTAATTATTTCATGTACATCTTTAGATAAGCTAAGCTAAGGATTATGAAAGTATTATTTTCCTAAAGTCATTTTGGCATTTATTTGTTGCCTCTTAATTATATTACACTTAGGGCTGTTTGGATCCTCATAACTAAAATAGTAAAATTTAGTTCCTAACACATAAGATGTTTGATACTAATTATAGAAGTATTAAATATAGATTAATTACAAAACTAATTATATAAATGAAGACTGATTCACGTGACAAATCTATTAAGCATAATTAGTCAATGACTTTTGCGTATGTGATGCTACAATAAACATATGCTAATCACGGATTAATTAGGCTTAATAGATTCGTCTTATGAATTAGTCACGGCTTATGCAATTAGTTTTACAATTAACTCATATTTAGTTCCTCTAATTAACATCAAAACATCCCATTTGACCCAGACTAAGCTTTAGCGATCGAAACACCCCCTCAACGCCACCTACTCGGGCCAGTAGAAATAGACGGTCTCGGACTCTCCGTGACTCCGTCCATCGATGACAAACTAAGAGCATCTCCAAGAGTATCCTAAATTTTCCTTCCAAAAAGTACATATTTTTCAACTCCTAAAAATATATTGGAGAAAAAAAAGAAGGTCATCTCCAATAGTTTCTAATAATTTACTTCTAAAATATAGAAGACAATTTTACATCAGGAATCCTATACTATTTCTAAATTATTTATTTAATTTTATACATTCTTTCTCTCTTGTATATTTGCATACCCTTGCATACTATTTATTCTTTTTCGCGTAAATTTTAGGAGTAAGAATTTAGAGTTATTGAAGAGAGATTTTTTCTCATCTTGCTAAAACACCGGATTAGAAATGGAAATAGGGCAGATGCTCTAACCAGGCTAGCCTGAAATGCGCGGTGTACTGCGATACAGATCTGAAGGGAACATATCTAGCCGCCACTCTTCCCACGAGACAAAAACACATTCCTTCACCCACCTCACTCAAGTCAAGAGTCAAGACGCACTTCACCCACAGGTGACAAGCCTATGCATGCGGACCACAAGCTTATCCACTACAAAACCCGGGCCCACTTGTCATTGAATGAGCGGCTCGAACACCTATCCAGACACCGGCGGTTACCAGTCTCGCACGCTGGGTAAGCTACAAGGGACAGACACCTGGGCCCGAGTTAACATAAAATGGAGTGGATCCCACTCCTTGTTCTAGTGTACGGTTACTGCTTGAGACTGGAAGTTGAAACTTGAAAGGGCGGTTCACAGGCAGCCCGTCGTCCGCACAGTTTGTCCGATTTAGTTCCACGTCACCCGGACAAGGCAACGGTCTAACGAACGGCCCTCTCTGCTGGGTGGGCTCCGAACACGCGAGTCAAGACAGAGGTCCCACTTGTCACTGCCAGTATCACCGGCACGCTCCCGCTAAAAGCAGTGGCCGTAGCAGTTCGCGGCGCCTCGTCCAAAATCGCTTCACGCTTCCGCTTCGAACTCTTCGTCGCCTCACACTGCTCCTCCTCCCCATCCCTCCGCCCCTCCCATGGCGTCCCTCTTCGGCGCTCGCCGCCGGCGATCGCCGGAGGACGACCGCGATGACGATAGATCTGGCAGCGGGAGGGCCCAGCGCCGCCGCCTTTCCGCGGAGGAGGCCGCGGCGTCGCCGGCGGAGGCGGGCGCGGCGACGGGGACTAGCCCCGGCTGGCTCTCCGGCTTCGTCTCCGGAGCAAAGAGGGTCTTTTCTTCCGTCTTACTGTTCTCCTCGCCCGAGGAGACCGGCTCGGGGGAGGACGAGGAGGAGGACGACGACGACGACGAAGAAGAAGAAGAGGGCGTCGGCTTGAGTAATTTATCCGTCTTTTCTCTCGTCCACACTCTCCTCTCGCTCCCTTGCTCTGTGGTTCAGTTCAGTGAGCCGCTTGGTTGTCTGACTGTGCTATTGTAGCTTCGAGTACTATGCACGAGTTGCTGCTCTGCTTCGACTTGGCGACCTAGGGTTTCGTCTTGACTTGCTCTAAATTAGGCTAGGAGATTTCGAATCTTAGCTAATTCGGTGTCACAGTTAGCTAAAGGGTGGGTTTGGATATCTGAATTGCGCATAGAATTTTACTCCAGTAGAGTAGAATTTCACTAGGTGCCGCCAGGGGCAAGCATGGATTGATATGAAATGCCGAGTTACTATATTTCTGTAGTGCATACTGTACATTAAATGGATTTCATTGAAGTGGCATATTTGGCTTCTATCAACCAAAGTTCAGTATTAGTACCACCAATCCATCTGGTACATATCACATCAGTCAATATGTGTCAGAAACAGAATTGAATTCATGAATTCAATGACCTGGCACCATGCTAATTACTCATTGAAATTCAGGATAAGTGGAGCAGATTTTTTTTTTTTTTTTTTTACTTTTAGAGTGAACATAATTTGGGAGCTTCAGGTACTTGGATGGAAATTGTTTGATTTTCTCTACATATTCTTCAGTGTAGAATTTCCGTACCTCCTATATATTTTTTTTCAAGTAAAGTGGTTAGAGGACCTCAGTCTTCACCTTAGTAATGCTGGGCAGTCTTTTTAGCCAATAAGCAGAAGGGAGGATTAACAATCTTAGTAATGTTGGACTTTCTTTTAGGCTTGTACCATCATAATATTAATTATGACGCCTTATTACAGACAAATTTATTTAATAATAGACCTTGCTCTCTGTATTATCTGATCATTGCCTTTCGTGTACTGCTGACTAGTAATTGTGTCCTCACATCACTATATATGCTGTCCACACTCAGATGAAAATGAAGATATTCATGACACTCATGGAGCAATAGTTGCTTTTAGCGAGTCAAAGCTTGCTATTGAGCAAATGGTTATGAAGGAAACATTCTCAAGGTACCGTATTGCTATTGTCCTTTTATGTGGGCTAACATGTATAATGTCATTTTTTTCTGGACAACCTACCACAATTAAGTGTGGCACTAAAATAATTCTTTCTATTGACACCTCGTTCATCAAGTCTGTTGATGGTGCATCCTTAGATTCATTAAGGTCAAGTTCTTGTAATCCTTGTTGTGTATACTGTGCAATGGATTATAATGGACAAACTTTAAAATTCATACTCATCTTGCAGCTGATAATGTAGATGTATGTAGGGACCCTTAAATACCTCAAGGCTAACAAAAGCTTGCACTGTAAATCATTACACATGTTATGCTACCTTACCCTTATGTAATGTAACTGCTCTAGAATGCTATTTATTGACAAGTGTTGTCATTTTTATGCTGGGTAGATCCATCAGTATTTTAAAACCTGATTTATTGGTGATATCTTCAGCAGATGCACTATCCCTTCGAACAATTAGTGTTTTTTTTTTCTTTTTTTTCAGGGATGAATGTGATAGGATGGTGGAGCTAATAAAATCAAGAGTTAGAGATTCTACTTTTCCTGAAGCCCATGAGTATGGAAAGCCAGAAGAAATCCCAAGTAGGAATGCAGGCATTGCACATGACTTTACAGGAACATGGTGCTCCTTGAGCCGTGACCGGAATTTCCTTGAATCAGTTCCACTCTCTAGTATGAGAACGGGACCTGGTAGTTTTTCTCCAGGCTCTCCACTCCAAGCATCACCTGAGCTATGCACTGCAGCAGTTACGGAAGCAAAAAAATGGTTGGAAGAGAAAAGGCAGGGACTGGGCTTAAAGCCTGAAGACAATGGGCCATGCACATTAAATACTGATATATTTAGTTCTGTGAGTATAAATATATATTCCTTCTATTCTTTGTATACCTATTGGTTTTTGGTGATTAGCGAACTTACTGCTGGTTGTGGTTGGATAAATTGTTTCTTACCCTTTATGTATTGCCATCTCATGCAGCGTGATGACTCTGACATGGGTACTCCAGTTGATTTAGCGAAATCATACATGCAGTCATTACCTCCTTGGCAATCCCCATTCTTAGGCCGTCAGAAGTTTGACACATCACCCTCCAAATACTCTATCTCGTCAACAAAGGTAATAAAATAAATTTATGCTGAGTCAAGGTCACTGATTGGAATTTGGCATTGCACACTTATGTACAGCCTAGGCTTTTGTGGCAATATTTTGATCATCTGTGAGATATTCTTAGTTTTACAAAATGTTACTCCCTTATAAGGGCAGTTCCATTGTAAAATTGATTTGAGAATGTAAAGTTCAATCCATGGCAGTTTGGTGACTCTAGCGTGGACATCGTTTTGATGGCCCCGTACATGAAATATAAAACAATTTCGTTCTTACCACCTCTCTCATATCACTCATGCAATTAGCTTCGGGGTTATTTTATCCTCTTGGTTCGGCTCGTGTTTGGGCGTTGATTTTAGCTAACACATAGCAGTCGAATGCTACAATGTGTAAAGTGCTGTTTTCACAGCTCACAGATAGGGTTTTGCTCACACTAGAGCTGTTCTAAGATTGATGAACTTCACAACTTATATGACCATCAGCACTTGAAGTACTGATGGTTTGTTGTATTGATCTGTATTCCATAGTCTTGAATGAGATGTGATGGAGCTGCTACTGGTCACTTTCAACCATCTTAAATTTATACCATGAAATTACTGCATTTTATATGAACTGTATAAATTCACAACATTTCTAAGAAAAGAAAACCAACTGAAGTTGGTAAGAACAAAACTCATGTTACTAGGCAGGAAACCTGGTGTGTTACATGCTATAGGCTTCTATAGGCTTTCCTTTTCTTAATCACTATCTTGCTTGACACCTGTCTGGTTAAATGATGCCTCACTTGTGCTTGCATATTCACTGCTAACCAAGTATTTTACCTTGTAAAGCCCACAAAGGAGGACTACCTTTCCAGCTTTTGGACAAAATTGGAGGAATCACGAAGAGCTCACATTGGATCATCTGGAGGCTCTGCTGATGCTCCTAAATTCTGGAATTATGGTTCTAATTCCAGATTATTTGAGAATAACACCTCTATATTCTCATTGGTCACTGATGAGAAAGTTGGAGATCCTACCGAAACCCATAATGGTGAAATTTCTTTACACTTATGGGCTCTTTTTTGACTCCAAATTCACTGAGGCTGCATACTTTGATATTTATTCTTTTCTACTGATGCTTCACTTTCTTTATTTAGTTGCACTCTTTTACTGTGAAAAACTAATTTGTTGTATATTGGCTACAGGGTCTGAGAAAATTGCAGCAACAGAACCAGTTGGTGAATGCTACCTTACCTATTACACCAACTGAAGATAGAACTGATGTGAGTAGTTCATGATTTTTGTTTTATGTTTGTTGCATTGTACTTGTACATTTGGGCTCAGTTTGATATAGCACAGTACTCTGTTGTCAGTAGCAACACTATTTACATAGCAAGTGGTTTATACATTTATTGATCAGGGCACATGATGCCTTTTAATCTTCCAAAAATAGTAAATTCTGGCCAATACTGCATACCAACCTTTTTGATACATTGTGCACTAAGCTGTTGTCCCTAGCTGCTCCTATTAACACAATACATGATCACTTATGTTTCCTCTGCCTGTATTTTACTTTTCTCAGTTTGTAGTATAAAATCTACTTGCCTCTGTTTGTTGAAAATGTGGATGTGAATTCAGAAAAAAATAATTATTCATTCACATGTGTCCTCAAAACCTTTTTCTGTAGTTTGTTTCACAAGTATTATTTTTTTATTTATCAGTGCATTTTTGTTGTCCTAAGGGTATTACTGAGCCCGTGGACCTTGCAAAGAACAATGGGAGTGCACCCCAAGAATACCAAGTTGCATCTGAAATTCTCCCCGGTAAAATCTCCTTATCCAGTTGTCCTTGACTCCTCACCCTGGTTATCTCATGATATTCTACCCAGTTTAACCATGTATAATGATTATAGATTTTTTTTTACGGGAAATGATTATAGAATTTGTGAATACCATGTTCTAAAATATTCTATTGTGGTACATGTGCAGATAAAGTTGCAGAGGGTAATGATGTGTCTTCCACAGGGTCAGTTTTTGCATAAGAAAATTCTTACTGTTTAATTCAGTTTTTGCTGCAATTGCACCATCATTTACAAGTTTATGTTGCGGTTAATTAAATGTCACCAGCACCATCTGTTATAAGCTTACTGATTAAGTAATATATGTCGAGCTGTAAATTCCACCTACAGTTACATTAGCCTGAACTTATTTGAGAAACTGATTTTGTACTTTGGTTCTGCATAGATGTTTCTCTATGTAAGATCTAATTCCAACTTTGAAGTTTAAACATATAATAACTTTTCGCAAAAGTTGTGTAATTAACCTAAATAATTATGCTTATGTGATTACATGGTCGATGTCACTATCAGTCACGTATTGCATCACTCTTTTACTGTTCTTCATATTGGAAAGTTTTGCACCCATGAAGTCATGTAATCCCAGTTCCATGGTATTGATAGCATTAGATAATCATATCTTTGTTCTGGATTATTTATACCTGTGTTATTTTTGTTTATCTACCGTAAACTAACATAGTGTCATTTATTCCTTGAATTTCTCATGTTTCGTGTCTCAGAATTACTAAGGATACTACTGGCCATAGTGGAGATGTTAAAGCTCCCACTTCAGAACCACATATAGGGGAAACACATGTCAACTCAGCTTCAGGTATTTAGGGATATTCCTTGCTTACACAATCACACAAATCTTGATTCTAGTTTGTCTTTTACTCCACTCATTTTTTTTGTGGGGTTAAATCAGCTTGGTTTTGCTCGCATCAGATTTTCTCTAATGAACTGATCACTGATGTATGTAGAGAAGTTTCCGAGCTTCAGCAATTTTTGAGCCAGATCAGACCAACTTTTTTTTTTGTTCTAATAATGGTCACAACCACTGAGTTGCATTAGGTTTTGCAAAGGCAAAGGCCAGACATAACTAGCTAAATATCAACCTTAACCATTTGTGTAGCCATTGCTAGCATTTGGTTGGTTTAGCTGTACTTAGGAGTATCATTCATTAGTTAGATGATTTGTAACTTACTCATCAGCCACCCACAATTAGCCAAATTAGCCTGCTGGTTGTCGAGCTGCAATAACTTTTATTGGCTGGAAGTCCAGTAGTCTACTTAGATTATCCAGTTGAGAGCAGGGAACCATTGGCCATGGACAACCTTGCCTGCAAGGCTCAGGAAAGACATAATTGCTGTTGCTAGCCAGTAAATCCTGGCTTCAGTTGGAATGTCACTACACACACATGCTTGGGGCGACTTATGTTGAAAAAAAAAAATACAACTCCTGGTTCCAGGTTTATATGGGTTTTACAACCATTGTGAGGTTGGTTGATAAAAAAAAAAAAAACATTGAGGCATTATGCTGCTTGAGGTTCAGTGAAAGCTTAAACATTGGTATAAACCATATAGGTAGTTATTTTTATGATGTGTGGTTATACCTTTGTAGCCTGCTGCCTGTAGGTACAACGAATTTGTTAGATATCCCAAATGCTTCTGGAGGCTGCTTGTTTTTGTTAATTAAAGAGTGCCATCTTTTGGTATGAATTCTGAAAGTGCTACAGCAGAAGCAGAATCCAAGCAATTGTTTATCTTAGTAAATCTCTACTATATTTTGGAAGAGGGGGTACTGTGCTTATAATGGCTTACTGGTTTTATGCAAATTTTTCCAGAATCCATACCAAATGATGCAGGTCCCCCAACCCAGACCAAAATGAATGGGTCGACCAAGAAAACATTAGTCAACGGGTAACCACAAATTTGCAGATTCTATTTTTTTCTCTCACCTTTTTTGTTTGGAATTTGCATTTATGTAACTAAGTTCCCTTGGCAATGCAGTCTTCTGGATCAATCAAATGGCAACTCAGGGCTAGAATCTTCAGGAAATGATAATCCTAGCTACACTAACTCGAGCAGTGCTATGCCACCCGCCAGTACCGAATTAATCGAGTCTGCAGCTCCTGCTACAGATGTTGATTCTGTTAAGAATGGCCCAGGTAAAAAACCAGAACAACCGGCTAAGCGAGCCTTGAGATCATCCAATGTTCCACGAGGACGGAAAAGGGTGTTGCGAAGCACAGCAAGAGGAAGAGCGACTTAGGGGCATTGCTGCACTATATTGTTGCATACTAATATTAACGGCCCAAAAGGGCAACATGATACCTAGGTTAATTAGAGCTAGCGCCGACTGGTCGTTTCCACAGTACGGTGCATTGTGCATCAACCTGTATCCATGTTGTATTATCGTAGGCCTTATAATGACCACGTGTACTGGTTAGAGTTGATCATTAGGACCAGTAGCTGTTTGATTTGTGTTTCAATATCTAGCTTTGCTAAGTCTCTGGGTAAGGGGAGAGACAGTTTGTTGGTTTTATTGCAGCATACAACTAGCATGTGTTCTAGCCATCAGGTATGTGTACTGTGTAGTGAATCCAGCGACAGAGCTGTTCCTCTCTGTATTGTGGACGCTGGTATTTCAGGCGATGTAATCATGTAACCCTTGTTTTGTGCTATTGGGCTTTTCTATGTTTGTGCTTACATGAGCTGCTTGCATTTTTTTTACGATAATAAGCTGACGAGTTTTATCTGTGCTTCAAGCAGTGCAGGCCGTCGCACCACCACGATGGTTTCTGATACGTGACCACTGACGCATGCCATGTTCATAGGAGGGGTGGGGGCTCGGCTTCGCATGCACAATCCAGGTGCAGGTTGTTGTGTAGCAAGCAACTTGTGTGTATGGGCCAAACAGTGGCCTCGGATCGTGCTCTGATACGGCGAAACGGATCGCTCCTGAAGGTTCGTTCGTGACGTCCCGTTAACTGCCCGCCTTGACTGTTCACACGATCAAACACTGTGCTCACTGGGATGCCTGCGTGTCTCTGAAGTCGCAATGCCTGTCGTCGTGGCCACTAGTATTGTGTCGTGTGGTCGATGCCGATCCTATTCCTATCGATGGAAGACGTGACTCATGCTCGAGAGAAAATGCACATCCACCAGAATGGAAACGACAATAATGCGTCGGGTTCTCGCAGGAAGGGACATCCGATCGATGCATCGATCGACCGCGCGTCACGTCATGTCAATGCATGAACCACAACTCTCGCAGATTTGCGATGGAATGGAAAAAGAGAGAGAAAGGAGGCAGAGCTCGGGTACCAAACGAGGTAGACGACAAGGGCGAGAACAAGCCTCACATCATGAACCAAATCAAGAGGCCTTATCCCGAAAGATCCTTTGGTCCCCTTCCCGCTCTGTACAAGGCTCGCTCAATCCCAATCCCCAGTCCCAGCCCAGGAACAGGAACGGGCCCCGGCCGGGCAAACGCAACTCGCGTTCCATCCCTCCGGCTCCGGGTCGGGCCCCACCTAACGGACGGCTAATGTGCGTGCCTACCAAAACAAACAAACGCTATAGCTAGCTCGTCAGTCACCGAATCGCTGAGCTCGAGCAGGCGGCGGCGGCGCTTGAGGAGGCGGACGGCGGGTGGTGCTGTATCTCCACGGGGCCGTAGTAGGTGAGCTCCCTGATCATCTCCTCGATGTACTCCTCGCCGCCGTCGGCGTCGGGGTCGGCTTTCACGGCGGCCTCCTCGTCCTCGTCGTCCCGCCGGCGGGCGCCGCGGCTACTACTGCCGTCCCCACCCGTCCGCACCACGTCCGCGCCGTGCTGCGGCTCTTGCGCCGGCGCCGTGCAGCATTTCTCCAGCTTCGCGCGCAGCGTCGGGGAGAGGGTGCCGCCGCCGCCGCTGACGCTCAGGGGGAAGTTGGTGCGCGCCGCGGGGCCGCTCATCAGCCGCGCCGCCTCGTCGTACGCCCGCGCCGCGTCCTCCGCCGTCTCGTACGTGCCCAGCCAGATCCTCGTCTTCCTGCACCGTCGCCACAGACGACGCAGCAATAACACAAACAAAGTCGTGTTCAGAATTCAGACGCATGCATGCGGCCTTAGAAGGAACGAGGAGAAAACTGCACCAGCTAGCAGAGGAGCCTAGCCTACTACAAAAGTTTCGACAGGAAAGAAAGCTAGTACTCCCTATATATGTATCTCTGAACGACATGCATGACATGAGTGACCAAGAACTTTACAGGAGTGGGTGGCGGATCTCGGAGACCCAGGAGCCCCAGTGCCTCTGCCTCACTCCTCTGAACCTCTGCAGCTTCTGCATGGCGATGGCCACTCTCTGCTTTGCTGTCTCCCTAGTGCCCGATCGATGCTCTCTTTGCTGGTGCTGGTGGACACTCCCACAGTCCCACTTGATAGCAAGAGAAGCTTCAGGTGCCGGCCGCTTATATACTGCGCCGCGCACAAGGGGCCGGCCGGGTCAGGGTGGGCTGCGAGCGAGTATATATCCAAGAGATAGATAGATGCTAGCTACTGCTTGTGCTGCAGCTTAGCCATATAGATAGATGAGATCACAATCACATACTAGCTAGTAGATGTACGCAGCTCCTGTTGGAGATGGATGCTGCTCAATATGGCTACTTGCTTAGTACCATCTTGGAGCCATTTGGCATTGATCATCACCCACGATATACAAAACAAAGTACCAAGTGTACAAACACAGGGTGACGAGGACGACAGCACACTGCACACGCTAGCTAGCTCGTTCCTGCAGATAGATGGAGCAAGGTCAGCTTTGCAGCTCGCAGAGACACGGCCTGCACGGGGACCCGCACACGCCCGGTCTTGGTGCATGCACACTTGCCGAACACTGGCAGTCGCTGTGACCCTTTGCCAAGTCGGAACACCTGAACGGCCATTGGCCCTGGGACGACGACAGAACCGCAGAGCTACAGAGGTGTAGTACTGTAGTGTCAAGTACACGCGTCGGCAGTACGTAGAGGTGCGGAGAGATCCCTGTTCCGTGGGCTGGAACTTGGAAATGAGCCGAACGTGCCAGCGACTGGCAGCTTTGGTTTACTATCGCATATGGGGTATAGCCTGCCTGGAATGGGTGGCGCCAACGGGCAATGGCCCCTGTACCAGTTCGTGCATTCTTAGCCCGGTATTAAATAGCGGGCTATAGCGGCGTTAGCTATAGCTGCGGGGGAGAGACCACGCTAAGCTACTGTTATCTATGTCAACTATGACCACTATATTGCACTATAGCACCGCTAAATTACTTAGCTGTAGCTTTAAAATAGCGCCGCTATTTCAATTTCAGCTATAATAGTGACAATCTAATTATTACCTACTTATATTTTGTTTTAAAGTTGGTATTTAGCAAAATTGAACGCTTGATTTTCATGAATCATGCTCTAATATCATATTAAGTGTTGTTTCCTATATCCCTAGAACCTTGAAAAGATATATGTGTTCATCAAATTTCATGATTACCAAGTTTTTATGAATCAATTACTCATATTTTTTATGATTTTCTTATAAACCGCTACGTGGCATAGCTCCGCTATAGCGGTGCTATAGCTGCATAGCCTCTGGAAAAAAGATGCCGCTATTTACTATAGTCCGTTAAAACTATGATTCTTAGCCTGTATTAGTTGCATGTAGATGAAGACCATTGTACGTGTTCCACTACACTTCCACAAGCCATCCATGTTCTGGACAAAAACAGAATTCCTCAGCAATGAAGCAAAGCAACACATTATCATGAACAGTCATGGTGTGGGGGTATGGCCCCCGGTATCTACGAGACAAGACATGGGCTGCGCCCTCAGGGGTAGCTCAGCCCACAAGACGAAGCCTTGCGGGGCACGACTCTGGTCGACGCCTTCCGCAAGACATCTGGAAGATATCCCAAAGATACTACGAGATCTGTTAGGATATGTATGATCCCAAGATTCCTGTAATCAGTTATTACTTTTCGGTTATCTCTCATATCTAACCGACTTGTAACCCTGTTCCCCGGACTATATAAGGCGGGCAGGGACCCCCTCCAAACACACGCAATATCATACGATAGCTAATACAAATCAACAGACCACAAGAGTAGGGTATTACGTCATACTGACGGCCTAAACCTGTCTAACTCGTGTGTCTCTGTTGCCTTCTTGTTCTTGATCTCACGCTCCCCTGCCGATTAATCTACCTTCGTGGGATACCCCTCGGAGAATTGCCGACGATATTCTGTCGACAGTTGGTGCGCTAGGTAGGGGTGTACATGCTGTTTCCTTGTCGAATAAGATGTTTTTTTCCGCAGGCTCTTCGTCCCTTTCGCAGCCCGACCAAATCTTCACGGTCGGATCCATCTCGTGGGTCATCAACGCTGGCAGAGTCGGAGAGCTCCTCGAGCCAGTGCAGATCGGTTCTGCGCCGACCACCCCCGCACCCGCAACTGCAGATCCGATCTTAGAACTATTTCTGAGGTTGCCTTCATCAACGACCCGCCGCCCGCTTCCTCGCTATCAGAGGAGGCATGTCAACAATGACGATCTGATTGAATCCATCGATCGGGTCGGTCTGAAGCTCGCCGATTGCCTCTCCGTCGCCGAATCGGCCCTGGATACTTTGGTTCAGCACCGACCACCCTCCGATCTAGATCTATCGAAGGCTGCTCGAAAAACTTTAGGAGTTGCGGCTCTGCCCTTCAGGTTCACCAACGCCGCCACCGCTTACCAACATGCCCTGAGGGGCAGATTCGTCGACCAGGTTAAAGACCTCCATCCTCTCGTCGACCGGATAACGCCATACGTCGTCGACCAGACTTTCTGTCTAAAGCTAAGTCACGTTTTAATATTCTTCTAAATATTCTTCAATCTTCGTATATCGCCATAATGTTTCTCCGAGCTGTTTTCTCCATATTTGCTCTCCAAACGATTTTCTGAACCCCCAAACAGTCGCGTTGATGCTCGGACGCCTCCAGAGACGGTCCTGTCTCCGGCTCCTCCCTACACGTGCTATGGGCTCCGCGCTCTGCGTTATGGATGGTCAGCAGCGGCTCCTTGGTCACGCCTGTTCCTCCTACATGTGCACGGGCTCCGCGCTCCGCGCTCCGCGTTATGGTTAACAGGCTAGCTAGGGCTGGAGACTTAGCTACACACTAACTGTTCGAGCGATTTATATTAAATACATCTTCACTCCAACTGATCGCCAAGCTACATACGCTATTTTTTCTCTGGAGTTCATATATTTTTACATCATGTACTACCCGTTCTACATGTTTGTATTGCAGGGTCATCGTCCAGGTGATCGGATCACCTGATGCTCGGGCTTCTCCACCGATCAACTAGTCGGACCGTTGGTTCATGGACTTCGTCACCGACCAGTTCATCGGACTGTTCGCCGGTAGCTTCTACTCAATGCTCACTTCACCGCCGACTAGTTGACCAGACTGTTCGTCGCTCGTGCTTCATCGCCAGCTACGCCGGGGACTCCTCGACGCTCAGTTTCTTCATGCTCGAAGACTAAGGGGGCATACTTCACCGCACGGACGTCGCCAGCTACGCCGGTGCTCAGACCTTGCCAGCTACGCTGGTGCATGGACGTCGCCAGCTTCGCCGGTACTCGGACCTCACTAGCTTCGCTGGGAACTCCTTGGTGCTCGGACATCGCTAGCTACGCCGGGGACTCCTCGGTGCTCGGACATCGCCAGTGACGCCGGGGACTCCTCGATGCTCGGTCATCGCCAGCGACGCTGGGGACTCCTCGCTCCTCGGTGCTCGGTCATCGCCAGCGACGTCGGGGACTCCTCGCTCCTCGGTGCTTGGTCATCGCCAGTGACGCCGAGGACTCCTCGCTTCTCGGTGCTCGGACATCGCCAGCGACGCCGGGGACTCCTCGCTCCTCGGTGCTCGGACATCACCAGCGACGCCGGGGACTCCTGGCTCCTCGGTGCTTGGTCATCGCCAGCGACGCTGGGGACTCCTCGCTCCTCGGTGCTCGGTCATCGCCAGCGACGCCGGGGACTCCTCGCTCCTCGGTGCTCGGTCATCGCCAGCGACGCCGGGGACTCCTCGCTCCTCGGTACTCGGTTATCGCCAGCGACGCCGGGGACTCCTCGCTCCTCGGTACTCGGTCATCGCCAGCGACGCCGGGGACTCCTCGCTCCTCGGTACTCGGTCATCGCCAGCGACGCTGGGGACTCCTCGGTGCTCCCTTGGTGGTCAGATCTTGCTACGTCTCATCGGTGTGCTATCAAGTTGCTCTATATTGTTCGGATCAGGGTGCTGATCTTGGGCAGCACGTCTGGGGTCTTGATACGCGCATGTCAGACGGCATCAGCAAGCTTTCAGACTTCTTTTTCTTTGACCCTGCTACAAGATTCAATCTTCATCTTCTAGCAGGCCCGGGGACTAAGTGGGCACACTTCACCTTGCGGTGAATGTGCTTGTTCTCATCTCGAGGCTACGCCCGGGGACTGGCTGCCTGCTCGGCTGGTCTTCTACTTTCTGACCCTGGCACCACGTGACTACATCACCTACTGTCAGGCTCGGGGACTAGCTGTGGGGGTATGGCACCAGGTATCCACAAGACAAGACATGGGCTGCGCCCTCAGGGGCGGCCTAGCCCACAAGACGAAGCCTTGCGGGGCACGATTCTGGTCGGCGCCTTCCGCAAGACATCTGGAAGATATTCCAAAGATACTACGAGATCTGTTAGGATATGTATGATCCCAAAATTCCTGTAATCAGTTATTATTTTCCGGTTATCTCTCAGATCTAACCGACTTGTAACCCTGCTCCTCGGACTATATGAGGTGGGCAGGGACCCCCTCCAAACACACGCAATATCATACGATAGCTAATACAAACCAACAGACCACAGGAGTAGGGTATTACGTCATACTGACAGCCTGAACCTGTCTAACTCGTGTGTCTCTATTGCCTTCTTGTTATTGATCTCACGCTCCCCTGCCGATAAATTTACCTTGGTGGAATACCCCTCGAAGGACTATCGACAATATTCTGTCAACACATGGAGATGTGACAACCCTGATCGACATTCCAGAAACCCCGTCAAACATGGGACTCATAGTAGTGCTCCAAAATTTGCTCAAAGACGTAACAAAAGGCTATGTTGCATTAATTGGCATTTGCTGCTTAACACTGTAAATCCGTGGATATTAGTTGTTGGAAGACACTATCTAGCAGCAAAGGTGTATCTTTTTCCGCTAGATAGGAGTACTAGATAGCATCTTTCAACAAATATGTGAACATGATAGCGTCCGGCGGCAAATACCGATTTTTTGTCCCTCTAGCTAGCTATAAGGCGTATTTGGTCCAACTGGATTATAGATAATAACGAAATAAAATAATCTAAAGGTGATCCAAACATCTCAGATTATGGATTGAATTATAACAATACTACTACCAAATTATTGTAATCCTATGACCCATCTCTAATTAAACTTGCTTTTTAAGCTTATATAAGTCAATCGTATTACAACTAACAATAATCCACCTCTATAATCGTAACGTCAATATTATTTAATATAGTTCGAAATCTAGGTTATTATAATCTCATCTATAATCTAGAGTAGTATATAATCCAATCAGAATCCAAATTGTAAGCTTGGGGTTTCTAGTAGTCCTAGAAAAATAAGGTCTTCACCAATGCAAGCATACACCAATATTAGCTTAGAGCAGCTCCAATATACATGCCTCAAAACCGAATCATGCGCTAAGCTAGATGTTCGATTGCCGAACAGAATACATTGCAGGCATCGAACCATCATCATGGGATGTCGAAGCAAAATCGACTATTGTTTTCGTTTCGAACCATTGGCAGTGAAAAAATGAAGTGCAACTCCCAAGCCATTTGCACATGCAGCCCAAACAAGGCAATTGTGTATTTTTAAGGTCCCGTTCGCTGGGAGGAATTTTGGAGGAATCTAAATAAATCTAAAGAAATTTGTGAGAGAGAAACACTGTTCCGGATGAAAAAAAAAAGAAATGGATCAAGCCGGATTTAAGGGCTCGCGAGCGGAGCCTTAAGTTTTATAGGCCCCATTAACGGATGCTTACACTGAAGGATCGAACCATCCGCAAGATGGATTTTCGACAAACCTGTGCCAGCCTCGGTTTGATGCTAGGACTAGAGCCGCCCTTAGAACAAAAGTTGGCGTGACATGTGGGTACAGGATTATAGAACCACCACTTTTTCGACCAGAGCTAATACACTTTCTTTTTACTCATCGTGGCCCCCTTTTCTCTCACACGTTTTAATTGCTCTACTTCTCTCCCACACATACATATCATTTTCTCTCTCCCAAAGCGATTGTAGACTATGCAAGTACTCTAAAAGCTACGATGCATATGGTTTTACGATAATGCTCCTGTCTGGTCGTTCGTCCGTCAGGCCAAGTCGCCTGCTCTGGAACGGATTCTGCTCGCACTGCACCCCGTCCCCATATGGCCCAATAGTCGTAGCCTCTTGTCCGCTCTGGAACGGACCCTCCTGTCTCCACTCTTCACAAAAAAATTACTGCTGCAAGCGCCATGACGTCCTCCCCTCCTCCCCTCTCCCCATGGATCCAATGGCACCCCTCCTCCATGTGCGTCTTCCCTCAAGTTTAGCGGCCTCCATGGCGTCGCCTCCCCCCACTCCATGGCGGCCGTGACCCTCCCCCGCGTCCCTCCGGATCTGGTCGGCGGGCTCAAGCAAGCCGTTGGCGCGCGGCCGGCGGGCTCAAGCAAGCCGCTGACCCTCCCCTACACTGGCCGGTGGCGCCCTCCCCAGATCTGGCAGCGTCTCCTCTCCCTCGGCCGACGGCGGGCAATGGCGGGGGCGTGTGGGCGTGCACCATCTAGCGGGCCTGCATCACCACACTTGCCCACCAGGTAGGCCATGGCCGCGCGGCGATGCTGTGTTTCAAGTGTTTCTGGACGCTTTTCAAACATATTGCAAGCCCATATTTTCGGTGTTTCAGTTGTTTCCGATGTATGTTTCAATTGTTACATGCGGATATTGCAAAAGTAGATCGGGATGTTGTATATGTTGCAATGGTTGTATACGTATGTTGCAAGCGTCTATCCCCAATGTTTCATCTGTTTTTGTACACGTATGTTGCAAGTGTTTCAGATGCATGTGTCAAGTGTTCCATCTGTCTTCTTTTGTATGTTGCAAATGTTGCATCTGGATGTTTTAAAAGTAAATCGGGATGTTGCACGTGTTGCAATGGTGTTTTAACTGTATGTTACAAACGTTTCATCTATTTAAGACGTATGTTGCAAATGTTTTATCTGGATATTGCAAAAGTAGATCGAGTTGTTGCACAGCATGACCGGTGGCTGTCGCTGCTACTGGGGCGTAGCTGTGGGTCCCATGTGGGTTTCCCCGTGCGGGGCGCGGGGTGGGCGCGAGTCTCTGCAACGGACGCGGGTGTGGGTGTTGTGCGGGGCACGGGACGCAGGGCGTGGGACGAGATGCGGACGCGCAAGCGGTATAGGCGCCTCCGGACGTCGCGGGGCAATGGGCCCCGGGCGCCGTGTGGGGTGTAGCCGTCCTCAGCGTCCATTCCCATCTCCCCCAGGTGAAAAGCCGCCTGGGCGCGTTGCATGCCGAGATGGCGAGTGGTGTGTGGACCGTGTGGGTCGGCCCGCTGGAGTAGACCGGCAACAACGCACGGCAGGGGCCACGGGCCACGCCGCGGTCTCCATGGGGTGTCGGGGCCGCGGAGGGAAAACGCGGCGGGGCCGCTCTCGCCAGTCGCCACCCACCACCACAGCGCCATCGTCGCGGAACGGCGCAAGTGCAGTGAACGAACCCCGGCCGTGGATTTTGTTCGCACAGCAGAAACGCGCGCGCGCGGCCCCCCGCGGTCGCGGACAAAAGCTCGATCAATCGGCCGGCTCGCCGTCCGTCCGCCCGGCCGGACATGTTCGATCAATGTGTGCATGGACGTACGTAGCTGAGAGCTAGCGGGTCGTACGCTCTGGCGAGCAAAGCGTACAGAGGATGTACACATGGGAGATCGATGAGCCCTCGTCAGCTCGTGCTAGCTAGCAGGCACGGTCAGACGAACCCATTTGCGAACGTACATTTGTCCACGTTTTTCGCGGACATGGAGGCAGTCATGCATCCCTAGCTGATGCCCGTGCCCCTTATCTCGTTCTCGTGTCGATCACCTGTCCAACAGCGTACAACTATCTCTGCTGCACTGCACACACACGCTCAGGATCGACATGCATATGGTGGGGATCAGATGCAAGTGGCGGCCGGGCGCATTCATTCCGCCTGGCCTCCATCTCGATCGATGGCAAGCATCGCTCGCTCGGCCATGTGAGATCTTCTTCACCATCCGCGGGCAGGCGGACATATGCATGCACTCGTCAACATCCACCTTATCCGCGGCAGGCCACGCACCCATCATTCATGTAGACCAAAATCGCAGGATCGGATGATGCACGCTAGTTAATTGCTGGACGTGACTGGCTGAGGATTGCTAAACGATTATATTTCGTCGTGGAACTGTTCCCTCGCCGGCCACCTGATCTGATGGACTGAACGCGAGACTGCCTGCCGGTGCTGTCATTTCATTTCTCATCCAATGTCCAGATCTTTACAAAGGTCGCTTGCCCGACGATGTACATGTAACATGTGTGACTAATCTGCCAGCCTTTGCCAGGCGTGTCTTTTAAGTTTTAACTTCTACAAACTGATAATTAGAAATGAGTCCATTTCACAGAATTTGACTTATTATAGACTCATACGATGCGTCATCTCATCTATAGGATGGTGTGGTTCCTTCTTAAACTAATCACCTTTCTAGTGATTTGGATTACTAATCAAGTATACGTAGCTGAGGTAAGCACTCAGGTAGTACGAGGTTACTAGAAGAGATAAGCAAGATCATTAGGGCGTCCACTGTGGTTGCTGTCAATTTCGACGGTGACACGGAGGAGAACTGGGGCCTGTTCAGTTGGTATTAAAGCCGGCTGAAGCTGTTTTGTTATGAGAGAAAAATACTATAGATTCTGACTGATAAGCCGACTGTATAGTCTATAATTTAATGCGAGACACTTTTACCCATACTTTCTTCTCATTAGTTACAGGAGCAAAAAAAACAGCACAGGCCCACCAAATTTCTCGTTTACACCTTCCACTCAAGCCCCGAACAAATAGCTAGCGAGTAGATTTTTTATCGTTCTCTCTCCTCCACGTCGGTTCCCAAGCCTAGTCAGCAGTTAAACTGCCGGCTCAAATCGTCTTGTTGGGGAGGCCCTGAGAAAGAATAGAGCTTAATCATTGTACGTTTCCCTTTTCTTGTTCAGTGCAGCAGGCGTCGGATGTCTTTTATTTCTGGGGCGTTTTCAGCTAGAAGTGGTTGCGCCTGCGGTTCTGGCGGTTCAATCTACAGCAACATTACATTCAAAAGTCGTTGCGTATGTCTCTCTCTACAATCGTCTTAAGCAATTAAACATGTTCTCACCCTATACCTACTTGTTTTTTTAAAATAGTCATTTCATTCTTGGGAGCCTCCGGCACTGATCTGCCAAGTCATTTCATTCTTTTTTGCCAAAAAAAATGTGTGGCTATAAAAATATCAGAAATATACTCCCCTTGTCAGCTGAAACGGTGACATTATATTAAAATTTTCCATTCCAAACGCAAGATTGCAATATATGCCTTCTTTTGTGTGCACATTTAAAATCATTACTTTTTCATATGAATTTGAATAGGCATAAAATTGTATAAATTATGAGATATAAAACTTCATGACTCAGCACATTTTTAGAAGTCATCTTAGAACCGAAATAATAGATACAGTATTCATGCGTAGCAGCCCTCTTTGGTTGCATGTGCCAGATCAAGCGTGGGCTGTTGTTACTCTGGATTTCGTCGAAGGACTCCCAAGATATGCATCTCATGACATAATTTTGGTCATTGTGGATAAATTCAGCAGATGTGGACATTTATTGGCCCTAATCCTTCCTTTCACAGCCCTTCAAGTTGCCAAACTCTACATGCACAACATCTTCAAATTCCATGGACTCCCTTAGGCGATTGTGTCAGACATAGATCATATCTTTCCCAGTGAGTTGTGGCAGGACATTTTCCATCTGTCCAGGACTGAACTTTGCCTCAATTCTTCGTACCCCGCAATCCGATGGCCAGACTGAACACGTAAACCAATGCCTTGGAGCCCATTTGCGACGTGCATTTCATTCTTGTCCAGTCAGCTGGTCTCACTGGCTTCCTCTTGCTGGGTACGGGTATAACACATCATATCACACTTCTTTGGGAATGTCACCATTTGAAATGCTCTATGGATATCATCCCTGCGACTTTGGAGTGATATCCTTGTCGGATTCCGAGGTCCCTGATCTCACTTCTTTTTTTTTTTTTGACTGAATCAGCAGGGGAGTCCCCTACCTATATTTTTTTTTTTGCTTTTCAATTAAATGAAAGATTACAAGGTAGCAAGTACCAGCAATAAATAGATAAATAAGATTACAAGGCAGCTAGGCCCAAAGCAAGAAGGGAAATACATCATGTATAGCTATCTCTCCATAAACTAAGTTGGGGTTGTCTTGCAGGCTTGGCCTTTGTACACACATGACCAAATTCTTCTCTGAAACGTCTCTTCCATGTAGTGATATTCGCTTGCTCATTATCAAAGATAACACCATTCCTGGTCAGCCAGATGATCTCACTTCTTGGTAGCGTGAATGGGAAATCATGAATCTCCATCTGCAACAACAACTTGCTCGAGCTCAGGTACGTCAGAAGCATCATGTTGATAAACATCGTTATGAACATGTGTTTCAAGTAGGTGATCATATATTCAAACCTCGGTTTCTTCTCGTGCAAATCAAAAGTTGTCATTCCATTACTATGGACCTTTTTCATCATAGAAATGTTCGTCGGACCTCCGTCACCACCTCTCTTTCCATTTTCTTTAAGAACCTCTCTTTCTATTTTCTTTAAGAAAAATAAGACGACGTGGATAGACAGAGGGTTGAATTGGTCGGTCCTCCCCTCCTCTGCAAGACGAGTAGTCCAAATATGTGACCACGCCTTCAAGCTATAAATATACGGTGGAGACCGACCACCAGAAAGCAGTGACTGGGTTGGGTAGTGGCTAGAGGATAGGCGGGTCCCTCTTGTCTCATGCACGGCATTTCAGGCTCTCCACGATGGTGAAGACGCACGCGGTCGCCGGCCGCAAGGATGGCGGTGGTGGCGGCAGCCTCGACATCACGCCAGGACTCGTCTGCTCTACTCAGCTTTCCGAAATGACACAATGCTACAATAGTAACCACCCTCACTAGTCAGTACCCTCTTCCGTCTGCCTTTCTCCCTGCCTTGACGGTTTTGCTTGCTTACTTGTTTAATTTTTGGTTCCATTACTTATTTTGTGCGTGGTGGAAGCTCCCTTCCTTCTCAGTGCTGACGCTTGCAAAGTTGGTTATAGAGCTCACACTGTTGGAGAGGGGTCTCTTCTCTAGGGCCTACGATGGTGTAATTGATAAAAAATACTCAACATTTCATAACATCACTTTATTTCACCTCTAGCAGAGGGTAACTTGAGAACCGAGAAGTCAGCTATAGTGTTTCGCCTTAGGGTGGAGGTTGAGATGGAAAAGCTTACTACCTTGTGATCAACATCATTGACAAACACCTTCTCAGAGTCTCTTCAAGTTCTACTGACAACTTGTCTTCTACCACCAAATGTGACCCAATTTCCCTTTTATGTTAGTCATTATCCAAATCATTTTCAACTTGGGAGTGAGACATTGTTTCATATGCTTCTCTTAATTTAGGAAGGAAACTGCTACAAGACTCTTGCTATGGTAAAGGACACGACTCTTGGTTTTGAGAAGATGAACCAATATGGGACTTTTGTTGATTGAAGATTATGTCTAAAAAGCTAGAAACATCCGAACAATCACTCAAATCTTACTAGGGTGGGAAATGTGTTTCTCATATGCTTGTTGATGTATGTTCCATGAATTCAATGTGCTGACCTTTTGTTGCACATGTGTTCAAAGGTTGCTTTGAAAATTGTTGGGACAAGGGATCCCCAATAGATTAAGGGGAAGAGTAGAGAGAAGAGGTGACATAACTAGAGTTTGGTAATAAGCAAATGAGAGTAGGTAGGAGAGAGTTCCTTGCCCTCATGCCCTTGTGCACTATATATAGGCAATGGCCACTTACAAGTGTCCTCTTGGTTGGGGTGGATTTCACATGCCACTACACTAGCACCTATTGGGTCTCTTCAAGGGAAAGTCTTGGCCCCATATACTACATGGGTCCCCAACAGTAGCCCCTCAGCTATTAGGTTATAGCCAATACAACATGATCTGATAGATGATCATACTAGAAGAGGCACACATACAACTCGAACACTAGTCGCGAGGATTGTCCTTCTCAAATGTGTGTGTGCCTCACTAAAAACTTCATCCCAAAAACCCATTGGGAAAAAGGGTTCGGAGAAAAGAGCACACACACGACCCTAGTCTACACAAGTGTTAACTTTAGAGGCTTCTAACTCTAAGTGCCTTGATGTTTGTCATGGAATGAGCTATAAACCTGAAGAGGATTCGTCTACGCGGCAAGGAAGAGTGCAAACATTGTTGTCATGTGACAGGGTAAACTGCAACTCCAATGAGGTCTTCGTGGAATGAGGGGATAAAGAATCTAGTAAGGGGGTAGACCGTTGTCGATAGAATATCATCAGCAGTCCTCCGAGGGGTATCCTATGAAGATAGATTGATCGGTAGAGGTGCGTGTAATCAAGAACAAGAAGGCAACAGAGACACAAGAGTTAGACAGGTTCGGGCCATCAGCGCGACGTAATACCCTACTCCTGTGGCCTGTTGTATTGTATTGGCTATGATATGATGTTGCATGTGTTTTGAGGGGTCCCTGCCCGCCTTATATAGTCTAGGGGGCAGGATTACAAGTTGATTAGATCTAGGAGATAACCAAAAAATAACAACATATTACAGATCTCATAGTATCTTTAGGATATCTTCCTAGTATCTTGCGAGGCACACCGAGCAGCGTCGTGCTCCGCAAGGCTTCATCTTGTGGGCTAGACCACCCCTGGGGGCATAGCCCATGTAGTCTGTCGTGGGTATCCGGGGTCATATCCCCCATAGCTAGTCCCCGAGCGCCTTGTATCTACTATGCAACGCCGTCTTGAGCTTGTTTGAGCAGGTGTGAACAAAGCCGAGCAGTCAGACTCAGGGTGTGTTTGGTTGAGCTGTGGCTGTGGGAAAAAGCTGTTGTGGGCTGTGAGCTAGTAGGGAAAGCTGCTGTGGGCTGTGAGCTGTAGAAAAGCTGAAAGCTAGTTTGGTTAAATAAGTATAAAATATACCTTTTATCTTTATCTCTCTTGAAACAACTATGGAAGAGCTTTTTATTTCCACCAATTTCGAAAAGCTGAAAGCCAAAAGCCAAAAGCAGGGTCAAACCAGCTTTTAAAACTGTACTACGGAAAAGCAGCTGCTTCTGAAAAAAGCCACCTAAAAAAGTAGGCCCTTTGGTTGAGCTTTTGGCTTTTGGGGCCAAAAGCCAAAGCCAAAAGCCCAACCAAACGACCCTCATAGTCCAACCAACATAATGAGTCGCCGAGTAGTTATGAACCATCATCGAGCAGTGTATCCCAAGTAAGACTTACCATAAGGATGTAAGGAGCTCTAGTTCAAAATCAAAAATTTCCTTATAGTGGACCAAGTGTGCCCACTTAGAGTCCGACCACAAGAAAGGGAGATAGTTTTCTTCAACTTCAGGAGGCGCAGAGTCTTCCAGATTAAAGCAAACACACTCAACACAAGGTGAAGTGTGCCCACTTAGTCCCTGAGCCTGACAATAGGTGACGCAGTCACAGTGGTGCCAGGGTCCAAAGTAGAAGAAAAGCAAAAGACCAGCCAAGCAGGTAGCCAGTCCCCAGGGTGGAGCCCTGAAATGAGAAAAGCACATTTACCGCAAGGTAAAGTGTGCCCACTTAGTCCCTGAGCCTGATAGTAGGTGATATAGTCACGTGGTGCCAGGGTTAAAAACAACGGTAAATAGAAGAAATCCCAGTGGGGTGAGGAACCAAGTCATAGTGATGACATAGTCCCCGAGCCACAAGTGAAAATCTCGAAGAAATCAAATCAGTGGAAAAAATCGGAGTAATGGTTGTACAGTAGGAGTTACTGAGCCTTAATGGATTGCAGAGAAATCGATGAATATTCGGTGTGCAATAACAAGTTGCGGCAAAAAATGGACGATATGGGCTGTAGTTGCGTGGAAGCCCAGGTAACGGCCCACCACGCCGCTTCAGAGAATTCGGAGAGGCACAAATCGTGGAGCAGTTTTCCTAAAAACCCTTGAATGCGAAAAGTGGGGAGGGGGCTTTATAACTGCGCCACCGCACTCTGCGCTCCCACCTTTGCCACTTCACCACTTCGTCTTCCTCCTCAACACTCGTGCTTCTCGATTCACATCCACACGTGCTTCTGCCGCTAGTTCCAATCTAAATCTGAGAGATGGCACTGAAGAGGGGAGTTGGTAACCCTGAAGAAGGCAACCACCGAAGCAAGCCATGATAATGAATGAGTGTCGTCGCTCATGGGGGAGACAGAACTCAACGAGATGGTGGAGGCGGGCGTTCTTCCTGACCGTGTCACCAGCCGATGGTGTCCAGCCGGTGGTGAGCCCTTCCCGATGCCGCACACCGAAGAAAGTTGTAGTTTTTGAAGATTATTTCTAGCGTGGATTAGGATTTCTTGTTCATCCTTTCTTGCGCGATCTGTTGGAGTTCTAGGGGAGTGAGTCTGTGCAACCTGCATCCTAACACTATCTTGCATATCTCTATTTTTATCCATTTCTATGAGGCGTTTCTCAGGAATTCTCCCCACTTCAACCTCTTCTAACACCTATTCTGGCTAAGAAGAAGGGCAACAGACGGTTCTAAGAGTGGTCGGCGGCGTGTATCTACAACTCCACGATGGGATGGCGAGCGAGTACATCACTTGTGCCGCTGAACACCTCGCTAAAGGGGAGGAACGCCAGGTGGTTCTACATGAAACAGAATCATCTTGCCATTCACTGCGAACAGTCGACCACATTCTGGAGAACTAGAGGAGCTGGTCGGAGAAGCCAAGCAGTGCTGCCGAAGTTTTTACTTTTTAGCCCTTTTTTGAAAGTTTTTCACAAATAGACCCCTAGAGGAAAGATTTTAGAATCTAGATCCTTAGCTCGGCGCCATCGATGCTGGCACCGAGCTAACATGCCTCAGCGCCAGCGTCCCTAGCGCTAAGCTCCTTGGCTCGACGCTAACGTGGTGCTGATTTGGCAGGCATCTCGGTGCCGTCGACTCTAGCGCCGAGCTTGGTGCAAAAGCTAGGGGGTTCATCCGGTGAGGTGAGGTGAGGTGAGGTGGTCATGTGATGTGAATGTGACCTCTGTTTACTGGCCAGTACACAAAGGACTTTGGCTCGCTGCCCGATCAGTGGAGCCGCTGTTTGACTTGACTTGACTGTCGGTTGCAAAAAGGTTTTGGTCCTACAGCCATTCGCACCAGAGCTCTGGCAGCTCAACACGGACCTCTGCATCTCATGGAAAGCGAGGTGAAGAAATAATGCAACAAAAATTTTCTGCCAAGAGCATTGTGTTCCTTCTGACTTGATTGATGCAGACAGCAAAATGGTTTTCTGGTTCTGCAATACAATGCCGTCTCATTCTCAATGTGCGAAAGTTGGCATGCTTTTTACTACTGCTAGTCACGCACTGGCTACAGTGCAGGCAAATATGAAAGAAATAATTACCAAAGCAATCGTAACATGCTATGAAATTTATAGGCTATATTTTGACGCTGCAAAAGGGGACAGGACCAGCCACACAGAGTTCTCAAATCAGAGGCTGCCCTATTAGGGCTTGTCCATGAAGGACTCTCTTTATCCGGAAAAGCTTGTAACTATTGGAGTATCAGTTTCCAAAGAGGAGTTAGGCAAGAGGTAAAAAGAGGAGTGTACCCCTACACATCCAGTTTTTAACACAAAGTGTTGTGTAAGTTGTGAATCTTATGATTACTCATTGGAATTTGCTAATCAACAGGAGCAAATTCAAGATATACGATACTTCCTCCTTTCTCTTTTATATGTCATATTATCTTTGTCCTAAGTTAAACACTACTATCTTTGATCATCAATTTTTTTAAAAAAAATCATTATAGTTCCACCGCATACGAATTATTATATATTATGAAAATATTTCTCATAGTGAATCTAAAAGCATAGATGTTATGTCATGAGCCTCTATTTATTTGCTAGTAGATCTTATTTGCTAGTAGTTTAGAATAAAAAAACTGCTAGCAAATAAGATACATCGTTGAAAGATTGTGTACAAGCACTATTATCGAGCCTTAGAGGCCAAGAGATATGACCCTCGCGTGGGCCTCTACTATTTCACCATACACTCCCCATGAATAGGAATAGTATCTTTATTTTTATTAAATTTAGCGAATCTTGTAATGGATATTTGATTCTCTAAATTATTTTAAATGAAAAGGTTTAAACCGCAAAGTTTTGAGAACTATAGCTTTGTTTCAGGGTTCATATTCATTTTAGATTGTTTGAAAAAAAATCAAAATATGAAACACTAAATAACTTCAAATGACAAATTTGTCATCCGTCTTGATTTTTAAAAATGATTTTTTCATGTTGCGCCTGTTTTCTTACAAATTTCTGGCTATATGCCGCTTGATATCCTTGTTTTCTTCCTCTGGTGCATATGGTGTACGTGAAGATGCCCCATCACCCAGGCTTTTCCTTGCATAGCGGATTTGATAGAAACAGTGTAAGCACAATAACAGTGGTACAGATTAAGCTAACCAGACAACGCTCGTATTGAGCTGCCTAGAGCTCTGGTTACGACGGCTGCACGACCAAAACCTATTTGAACCGTACAGTCAAGTCAAGTCAAACAGCGGCTCCATGATCACGCAGTGAGCCAAAGTCCTTTGTGTACCGGCCATAAACAGAGGTCACATTCACATCACATGACCGCCTCACCTCACCTCACCTCAGCCAGGATGAACCCTAGCTTTTGCACAGAGCTCGGTGCCAGAGTCGATGGCGCCAAGCTCGGCGCCGAGACGCCTGCCAAATTAGCGCCACATTCGCGATTGAGTCTAGGAGCTCGGCGCTCAGAGACGCTGGCGGCAAGACGTGTTAGCTTGGCGCCAGCATCGATGGCACCGAGCTAAGGGTCCATAGTCTGAAATCTTTCCTCCAGGGGGTCTATTTGTGAGAAACTTTTAAAAAAATAGCTAAAAAGTAAAAAATTCGGACAGTGCTGATATGGATCAGGTGAGGGATCTCCTCGGCCTGATAAAGGGCATAAAGATGAATGATGTATTGATGGCGGCAAGCTTCATAGTGCGCCACATCTAGCCCTACAAGGAGAGGGCCCACGCGGGTTTTGACTTCAAGGGGGACACTGATGGCACCCGGGAGAGGACGGAGAGGCTGTCAAAGGAGCCTGTGTTATGCTGAGTAGCCGAACTATTTGCTTCAAATGCGCCATTCAACGTGCCAGGGCAGACAAGAGCCTTCAACCGCACGAACCCCCCTCGTCAGGTAAAAATCTCAACCGTTATTTCTAATGCTTTTTATCCTGTACCGGTGCCGAGCAGTGAACTGATTCACTTATGGAAAGATTCATTTGTAGGAACGAGCGGTGTACTCCTCGGGCATACCGAGGAGCGATTGGTCGAAGGCAGTGGACGCCCGACCAACCACTCAGCCAGAGGAAGGTGCCATTAGCGCCTCATCGGAGTCCGGAGTCGAAGGAGTTGGTCGGACGGAGTGTCCCCCCCGGTGTCGGAGAAGGTCCGGGGGAAAAGGGTGGTGACAGATGAGCCAGTCTGCAAGAAGAGGAAGACAGTGGGTGTAGCTCCCCGCAAGCCGGGTGGCATCTCGCTTGGCGGCGATCAGACCACTTGGATGCGGAGTGCGGTGGTGTTCGAGTGGTTAGATGACGACAGGGCTCTAGTAGCTCCTCCTTCGAGCACTGAGCGCCACCATGCAACATGTGCGCAGAGGTGCAGTCGAAGGGAGGGGAGGGATTCCCTGAGCAACAGGTGGAGGAGAGGCCAACGACGAGGGCCGTAAGACCTCCAACCCAGGACACACAGGCTGACCCCAGAGCCGTGCCTGGGTGCTTGGGGAGGCAGCGGTGGTTCAGAACCGTCTATCGGGAAGCCACTGTGTAAGTATCCTTGCCTTAAAATCAATTGTTGTCCGATCTTTATAGTTGTGGTGATTAATGAGCTGATCTGATGCAGATCGGGGCACGCGGAGGATCTAAATCCTCCTGGCTAGACTGGCGAGTAGCCGGGGGCTGCTCTCGGCACGAAGACCATGCCGGCAGGCTCCGTCCTAGAGTCCCCGAGCGCTCGGTGGTCTTTGGAAAAGTCAACCACAATTGCCGGTGGAATTGGCGGTGGAGAACGATTGGCGGACGAGTCAGCGGCGACGCCAGGAGCAATGGCGAGAGCCACTGGGTCTTCAGAGGCAGAGGCTGGAGCTACCGACACTATGCTGGAGTCTAGGGCAGAGAGGCTAGTGGTGCCGGAGGAACAAGCGCCACTCCCTGAGATGTCGGAGGGCATGGTCGGACGCTCTGTGTGGCCACCGAGCCCCTAGGTAGCGCCACCAGCTACGGAGGAAGAGGACAAGGTGGAGGAGATTGAGCATGAGGAATCACAACCTCAAGCCGTCTAGATCCTTCTCAAGCGAGGGGATAAAGTGGTGGTCGTGGAAGAGGAGGACACCACTAGGGAAGTGAGGAGACTAGAGTCCACCCTTTCCATAGCCATGAAGCAGATCAAGGTTAGTATTGCATCGACAATGTCCATCTTTGGCGTTGGTCAATAGGGTTCTTTATAATCTTGATGTTGCTACAGGGCATAGCATGAACCACCGAACAACGATGGCATCTGATCAAGAGGATGGAGCCCCTCGTCAAGGAGAATGCGAAGTTGATGGAGAAAAACACCCAGAGGGCCCAGCGCGAATGAGATCTTGTCGAATCAAACGTGAGGGACCTAGAGTACCAGAATGAGGCTTTATCCAAGTAGCTAGCGACCATGTCTGAGTAGTTGAGGTGCAACTCCGAGCAGCTGGAGCATAGCTTTGAGTAGTTGAGAAGCATCGCCAAGCAGAAAAAAGGTACTACGAATCGGTGAACTTGTTCTGTATTGTCGAACAGCTTTAATGTTGCTGACGATCATCACGTTTGTAGAGCAAGATGTAGAGCTCGGCCAATTGTGTCAGGTCATCTGTTAGCTCTAGGAGGAGAAGGGGAAGGCATCTAGGTGTGCAGAGAAACTAGCCAAGGAGCTAAGAGGTGAGTAGTTCATGGTCGGAGTTATTGCTAAAGAGGTTTCTTCGTTTGACGGATCCTTTTGGTGCCTACAGAATACCGCCAAAGGACCAGGGCATAGTTCGGCGTGCTGGAGGTAGAGGCGTAAACCTAGAGGAGAAACCTCGACGCCATGGTGGCCAGAGTCAGGCCGGTGCTTGACTGCATCAACATGGAGGTAGCTCCTCAGCCCGACGATAGGCCGCCTCATCCGAACACCAACATCGACAGGTGCAAGGCGACATGGGAGAACTTCAAAAGCTTCAACCGCGATGCCACTGTCTCCGTTGCGATGCATGCCCTAGCGGTGGTTCGGTCCCACTACCCTATGATCAACCTTCAAGTGATAGGGGCCAGATTCACCAAAGGGACGGGTGTGATGAGACAGGAGCAGCTGAAGGATGAGGTGGAGGACACGGCGAAGAAGCTAGCCAGCGACGTCGACCTGTTTGGTGAGGTGGTTGGCGATGGCCAAACCTAGTAACCTGAGTGGAGAGGACCTGTATGTAACAATTGGAGAGGATAGTTAAACACGCGAGGGGATAAACAAACATTTATGTATGCATATAAATGTTTGTATGCAGACATGTGCATGTTTATGCATCTTGCTAACACTTTCGGTGAAAAATATATGTAATGTTAACCCTAATGCAATTATATGTGGTATAAGTAGCGTCTGAGCAGTTAGTTCTTTGCTAGGCTCTTGGCCTTGGCTAGCTCGTATTCCATAACGTTGAGTGCAGAGCCCATGCACGTGTAGGAGGAATAGACATGACCAAGGAACCGCAGCCAACCACCCATAATGCAGAGCGCGGAGCCCATAGCACGTGTAGGGAGAGATCGGAGACTAGGTTTTCTCCAAAGAACATAGAGCAGAACGTGTGCTGCTCGATGGTTGGTGAAATATCTTAGAGATATTTTAATATGGAGAAATGTGGCGGAGTATTTATGGAGATCACATATTGGAGTTTGTTTAGGAGTAGCTTAGAGCTAGCGACCGCAAATGGAGATTAAACCGTAGTGGAGAAATAATGGAGACAAATTATGGTGACAAAAACTTTATTCATCATGGAGTGGAGAGTACGTATCTGGAGCATTTCAAGGATAGAAACATATGAGGTGCTCGATGTGCCATGAGTTGGGGACATTGACTCCTTCCATGTCACATAGCCGGTAAGACCCTGGTCGGGTAACTTCTTTGATGACATAAGGCCCTTCCTAGGGGGAGAAGAGCTTTTGCTTCCCTTCAGTTTTCTGCTTTCGACGGAGAACAAGGTCGCCGACCGTAAATGAATGACCTTTGATGTTACGATTGTAGTATCTCTGCAAGCCTTCTAGGTATCTGGCTATGTAGATGCAAGTGCTCAAGCATTCTTCTTTGGCCCTATCAACATCCTTTGTCTGAACAACTGTGGCTTGCTCTTCATTATAATGTTCCACCCTAGGTGCTCGGAAGGCAATGTCCACTGGAAGTATGGCTTCTGAACTATAGACCAAAAGGTATGGAGACACACCAGTGCTTCAACTAGCTTGAGTGTGTAGTCCCCAGACCATAGCTGGGAGCTCTTTGAGCCATCTACCCGGATGTTTTTCCTCTTTCTGATATAGCCTCTTTTTTAGGGCATCGAGGATCATGCTGTTTGCCCGTTTGACTTGGTCGTTGGCTCTAGGATGGGCAACAGAGACGTATTTGACAAAGATGCATCGGTATTTGCAGAAGTCCCAAAAATGGTGCCCAGTGAATGTAGTTCTGAGGTCAGTGATAATGTTGTTCTGGAGACCGAATCTGTGGATGATATCTTCGAAGAGCTCAACTGCCTTCTTTGTAGTGGCCGAGACAAGCGGCTTATATTCGATCCACTTGGAGAATTTGTTAATGGCAACATATACGTATCGAAAATCACCTAGTGCAGGCTTGAAAGGCCCAATCATGTCTAGTCCCCAGCATGCAAAAGGCTAAGAAGCTAGGATGGTCTGCAGTTCCTGCGTCGGCACATGTATTTGTTTGGCAAAAAATTGACATCCTTCACAACGTTGGATGAGGTCTTCTGCGTCGGTGATGGCCGTGGACCAGTAAAAACCAGCTTTGGAAAGCTTTGCTGACCAGGTTTCTCAAGGCCGCGTGATTGCCATAGGAACCAGAGTGAATTTCAAGAAATAGTTTCACTCCCTCTTCTTGAGAGATGCATTTCTGTAGTATCCCTTTCTTGGCAGTTTTTCTCATCAAGTTCCCATCTACTAGCACGTAATGCTTGCTGCAACAGATTAGGCGTTTAGTTTCAGTCTTGTCAGTGGGTACATCGGTGCTGGTGAGGTACTTGATGAACTATTCCCTCCAATCGCTGGCCGGTGAAGGTACTGCAAGTACCAGTTGTTCGGCGGGGGGGATTTCTTGAACTTCCTTCTCTTCCTTAATGGATGGTGTAAAAAGGTCTTGAATGAAAACCCCAGGCAGAATCATGGCGTGAGAAGATCCTATCTTAGATAGGTGGTCGGCAAGCTGATTTTGATCTCGTACCACGTGGTGGTACTCGATACCGTAGAACTTTCCCTCGAGTTTCATGATTTTGGCGCAATATGCGTCCATCTTCTCACTAGAATAGGACCAATCTTTGTTGAGCTAGTTGATGACCAACACGGAGTCTCCGTATACCATGAGGCGTTTGAGGCCGAGCTCGATGGCTATACAGAGTCCATGGAGACACGGTTCATACTCCATGGCGTTGTTGGAGGCTAGAAAATAAATTCAGAGAATGTATCAGAGCTTGTCCTTGGTCGGCATAATGAATAGAATGCCACCACACCGACACCACTAAAGTTGAGAGCACTATCAAAGTACATCACTCAGTGCTCAGGGCAAGCAACGGGGATGGGCTCTTGGATTTTGGTCCACTCAGCGACAAAGTTAGCGAGCGTCTATGACTTGATAGTAGGCCTACTTCTAAATTCAATGGAGTAAGTGCCAAGCTCGACAACCCACTTGATGATGCAGCCATTGGCCTCTTTGTTATGGAGGATGTCTCCTAGAGGGAACTCAGTGACCATGGCAATCTTGTAGTACTCGAAGTAATGGCGGAGCTTGCGCAACATGACTAGAATGGCGTGTAGCAGTTTCTGAACTTGGGGATAACGAGTTTTGGATTCATTAAGGACCTCGCTGATGAAGTAGATTGGATGCTATACCTTATAGGCGTGATCGGCTTCCTCGTGCTCGACAACGATAGCTGTGCTAACGATGCGAGAAGTGACAATGATGTAGATCAGTAGGGTTTCCTTTGGTTGAGGCACTGTCATGATCGGAGGCTTCGTTGGAAACAACTTGAGTTGCTCGAAAGCTGTATCTACCTCCTTCGACTAGGAGAAGCGCTCGGAAGCCTTGAGGAGTTTGAAAAATGGTAGACCCTTTTCGCCAAGGCACTATATAAAGCGGTTGAGAGCAGTCATGCACCTTGTAAGCTTCTATATATCCTTTATGTAGGTTGGCCATTTCATGTTGGTGATGGCGGAGACCTTGTCAGGGTTGGGTTCGATGCCACGGGAGCTGACGATGTAGCCCAGGAGTATGCTAGATGGAACTCTAAAGATGTACTTTGAAGGGTTCAACTTCCATCTGTATCTTTTCAGGTTGTTGAACGTTTCTTCGAGGTCGACGATAAGATTGTCAATGGTTTTAGATTTGATGACCACATCATCGATATAAGCTTCGACGTTGCGGCCTATCTATTGGTTAAGGCACATCTAGATGGCCCTTTGGTAGGAAACCCCGGCATTCTTTAGTCCGAAGGACATAGGGGTATAGCAATACGCACCGAAAGGCATGATGAACGACGTCTTGATTTGGTCGTCCTCCTTGAGGGATATCTGGTGATAGCTGGAGTAACAGTCAAGGAAGGAGAGCAGTTCACAGCCAGTGGTGGAGTCTACAACCTCATCTATCCGAGGCAGACCGAAGGGGTCTTTAGGGCAGTGTTTGTTGATATCAGTGTAATCAACGCACATTCTCCATTCTTTATTTTTTTCAATAAGAAAAGGGTTTGCTAACCACTCAAGATGATACACTTCTTTAATAAATCTAGCAACTAGGAGCCATTTTATTTCTACCCTAATAGAATCCTTCTTGTCTGACGTGAATCATCGGAGTTTCTACTTGATCGGTTTGACGGTCGGAGAGACATTCAAGGAGTGCTCGATCTTCTCCCGTGGTACCCCTGGCATGTCTACAGGTTTCCACGCCAACACATCAGCGTTGGCACATAGGAAGGAGACGAGCACGCTTTCCTATTTGGGGTCGAGGTGAGCCCCAATCTTCACAGTCTTAGTGGGGTCATTGAGGCTGAGGCCGACCTCCTTTGTTTCCTTGGACTTGGTGGAGGCACATGGAGGCTCTAGTGCTAGGATCTCCAGGTCGTCGGCTAGCACCATATTGGCGTCGGTGACCACGCTAGCCATCTGGATGGAGAGGTCGGTGTCTTTGGCGAGGGTGAGACTCTCTATCTTGTAAGCGTAGGCGATGGAGAGGTTGGCCCATAGGGCCAAAACTCCTACAGGCGAAGGCATCTTCAACACCAGATAGGCATAGTGCGGTATGGGCATGAACTTGGCTAGAGATGGCCGACTAAGTATGGCATGGTAGGTGGTGTTGAAGTCGGCAACGTAGAAGTTGATGTGCTCGACGCGGTAGTTGCTAGCCATGCTGAACTATACTGGGAGGGTGATCTCTCCAAGTGGTTTGGATGCCCTACTAGATACAACACCCTAGAATGAGGAGTTAGAGGGTGTGAGGTCACCTATTCCAAGGTCTAGCTCCTTTAGGGCTCCAATAAGGAGGAGGTCAAGAGCACTTCCACCGTCGATGAGTACTTTCTTGAAAAGCACTTTCTTGATGGTTGCATCAAGAATAAGGGGGAAATGCTCTGTGTAGGGGATGTCTGCCCATTAGTCAGCCCTACAGAAGGTGATGGGGACCTCAGACCAGGGGCGATAGCTAGGGTTGGCGATGGTGTCTTTTGTGTTGACGGCGAGCACCCATCGGGCGGTGAGCTTTCGATCTCTTCTGCTCTCGGTGGCAGTGAGGCCCCCAAAGATAGTGGCGACCACTTTGTTGTGGTCCTAGAAGGCGTTGTTGTTGTCCCTAGGTGGTCGGTGGCCTCTGGCTCCATCATTATTGTCGTCGTCCGGCTTTTGGGCCTGGAACTCCTTAGCCAAGCTAAGGCAATCCTTCATCTTGTGCTTGCTGTTCTTGTGGAGAGGGCATGGGCCTTTGAGGATCTTTTTGTACTGCTCATCATAGTTGCACTTGGCACGAGGTTCATCAACAACGACAATAATGTGGTCTAGTCGGCAGCGGCAATATTAACCAGATTTGGACCCTTCTGGCCGATCACGACCGTTGTCCCAATGGTGACTATAGTCGTCATAGCGATGGTCACTGTGGCATCAGTCATTGGGACACTCATTGCTATGGTGAGCTAGGCACTAAGTGCCCACATCCTCATTGAAGTGCACTTCAGCCACCTCAGCTTCGTCATACTGATCGGCGAGCATAATCATCTCGCCAATCCCCTTTGGTGGCTTGCAATTGAACTTGGAGAGGAGGTCATGGTGATGGAGTCCTCGGATGAAGGCAGTGATGACCTCTGCTTCCATGATTTGGGAATAGAATTCCTCATCTTAGAGAAGCATCTGATGTAGCTATGTAGGAGCTCGGATGGTTTCTGATAGATGCAATTCAGATCATGCTTGGTGCCTGACCAAGTACATGTAGCCATGTAGTTGTCGGAGAAGACATTCTTCAGCTCTTCCTAGGATCTGATGGAGTCCAAGGTGAGGCTTGTGAACTAGTTCATCGCAGTTAGCATGAGCATGATGGGAAGATAGTTTGTCATGACGCTGGTATCTCCCCCAACGGTGGGCACAGTAGTGGCATAAGCTTGTAGGCACTATGTGGGGTTCATCCGTCCCTCGTAGGGCTCAACCCCTATGATTTTGAAACCATGGGGCCACTGGAGTGTTTGGAGCACCCTTGTGAATGCTTGGGGCCCTTCATGATCGTCACTGTCGTGATCTGCGGCATTGCCAGCGTTGAGTGGCTAGACGGCTAAGTCCGGATTACCAAACTCTTGTTCGTATTCTTGACACTGGCGTACTTCTTCTTTATGGCGAGAGAAATGGCGCCCGTCTATATGATGTCGCGCGTCTTGGAGATTGTTGATGTGCGCTTGGATGTCTTGGTCGACTTCTTGGTTGTGTTGGCGAGGGTAGTTGATGTGGTTCGCCCTAGCTCCTCGCTAGAGGGGTTGTCCATCATCACGGTGCTGGTCAGCGAAACAACTTCAGCTAGGGCGGTGATTGGATCTTGGTGTGGTGGATCGGCAAATCAAGCTCATCAAGTAGGAAAGTCTCTAATCCTAGTGGATCTAGTTAACCTGACAGTGTGTAGCTTTGAGCATTGCAGCGACCTTGGCGACCTTTGGTGTTTGCTCAAGCTGGGTGAGCTCATTAGCAGCCACAACCGTGCTTAGGGTCTTATAGATGTCATGGCCATCAACACGGACAAATTTGTTGTCGAGGTTGTGTTGGAGTGGGTGTGGCCTCCCTTGCGAGTCGAGCTGTTCATTGCGAGCAGCCTCAGCTAGCACAATGGTGGCCTTGTTTGCTCGGCACTACACATGGTTGGCGTTCCTATTGATATGAGCGGTGCGGTCCTCGTTGGTTTCCTCATCCCATGGGGGGCTATCGACGCTGACGTTGAAAATTCTGCCTCCTCAGAAGGGTGGGACATGAGGTTGTATGGTGATGGTTTCGGCGATAGTCTCTATAGAGCCCTAGGACTCAAAGTCTGGATTTTCCTCTAGGATTGTTTGGAGGGATGCTTTGGGGCATCACCCGATGTGCAGCATGTTGATAGTGGGCGGGAGCTAGTCGGCGATCTGGTCAGTGAGAGGATAGATGTCTCCCACCTGGTCAGTGAATTTGCCCCTTAGGGCATCTTGATAGATGGCAGCAACACTAGTGAGCCCAAAGGGTAGGGTCATAACCCTTGGAGTTTCCTGATCAGCCTCCGATAGATCTGAATCGGTGGGTGGTCGGCGCTAAACCAGAGTGGTCAGAGCCGATTCTGTGATGGAGAGGCAGTCGATGAGTTTCTGGCCAACCTGAACGATGGATACGATCAGATCATTGTTGTTGATATGCCTCCTCGGATAGCGAGGGAGCAGGCGGTGAATTGTCGATGAAGACAACCTCGGTGGCGGTTCTGAGATCAGATCTGCAGTCACAGGTGTTGGGGTGGTCAGCGCAGAATCAATCTACACTGGCTCGATGAGCTCTCTATCTTTGTCAGCATTGATGACCAAGGAGATTGATCCTACTATGAAGATCTGGCGGGGCTATGGAGGGACGAAGAGCCTACAAAACATACCATATTGTTCGATATGGAAACGGCATGCACACCCCTACCTGGCGCGCCAACTATCGATAGAATATTATCAGTAGTCCTCCGAGGGGTATCCTAGGAAGGTAGATTGATTGGCAGAGGTGCGTGTAATCAAGAACAAGAAGGCAATAGAGACACAAGAGTTAGATAGGTTCGGGCCATCAGCACGATGTAATACCCTACTCATGTGGCCTGTTGGATTGTATTGGCTATGATATGATATTGCATATGTTTTGAGGGGGTCCCTGACCGCCTTATATAGTCTGAGGGTAGGGTTACAAGTTGATTAGATCTAGGAGATAACCAAAAAGTAATAATAGATTACAGGAATCATGGGATCGAACGTATCCTAACAAATCTTGTAGTATCTTTAGGATATCTTCTTGGTGTCTTGCAGGGCGCGCCGAGCAGCGTCGTGCTCTGTAAGGCTTCATCTTGTGGGCTGGACCACCCCTAGGGGCGTAGCCCATGTAGTCTACCATGAGTATCCAGGGTCGTACCTCCCACAACCACCCATGGATTACCATCGTTGTCCATAGAACTATCAATGGAATGACATGGGATTTACTATACAAACCATTTATTGCCATCGTCAAATATGTTTCTTTAGTAAACACTACTTCTCTATGCAGCCAACATAGCCCGTATACTATGTAGTTTGTGATTTTAGTGATTGAAATGTTAACATAGTCACCAAGGCCATGTATGGATCCCATGATCAGTCTAAAGTTTAGCAACTAAACTTTAGTTTTCTAGAGACTACAAACATGTCAAAAGTGATGTCTATAGTTTGCCCAACTCCTCCAAAAATCCATTAGTTTAGTAGCACACACAAAAGTGTGCTAAAATGGTATAAAATTTAGCCTTTAATTTTAACCAACAAAGAACTTTAGATCATGGAATTTAAATAAGACTTTAAGTCTAACATGTAATTTATAGAGTTATATAGATCCTAGGGATGCAAGAGAACAAGTGGTGCGAAGTTTGAAAACAAAACTAGCAAAATACACAAAGTATATAGTGGTAGCTCTTTGCCTACCTATACCACATTGCCATGGGGTTGATAGCTTGGACTGATATGCCAGTTCAAAGAATATACATGTTGCACTGATCTTATGTATCTGTAAAAGTGCTACTGAGATGAGAGTTAAGGTGGCTTCGGAATCACTGCAATATAAGGCTAGTCTCAGTGGATAGTTTCATGGGTTGTTTCCAAGACATTGAAACCTGGATGAAACACTCACTCTCAATGCAAAGTTTCATTCTATAGTTTCATAATCATTTAATTTCATGACTCATAGATATATAGTTGGTAATTGTGCCAAGAGAGTTTTATCATTTCTTCTCTCTCTTATTAAATACATTGCCATGTCATAAAAATGCTTATGTGGCAACCTATTTAATATAAATAAAACTCACATGTGATTGCCTGCGGAACATGTGATTGCCTGTGGAACCCGTCTTCTTCCCGGTGATTGTCTGCGGAATAGCAAGGCGTCTTCTTCCTGGTGATCCGTTCATGGGACTACACTACGAACATCATCCTACACCGACTGTGGTCCACGACTTTGAGCAACACACTATGTCAACTAGTGCGAATGGAGCCTCCGATGCCCTCGGCATGGGACCCTCCGCTGGGTACAATCTAATCTCTATGATTACTGTACTTTGTGCTTTCACTGTATTCATCTGTATATCATCTCTGCATGCTGTAGTGTTCGTTAGAGATATACACATGCACATATATGCCGTCACAAATCTGCTAATGTTATATTTCTGGATTAAATTGATAATGAACATGCCTAAATATCTAACAATCCAAAAACCTAATGTTAGGCAATTTTCTGTCAGTGGTTTTGCAGCTGCTTTGAAACCAAATAATTTTGATGGCAAGAATTTCATGATATGGCGTGCCAAGATGGTATTGTGGTTGACTGCGATGAACTGCTATCATGCCGCACAGGGGAAGCCTGAATAGTTTACTCCTAAGGAGAAGCAAAAGTTCTTGGCTATCGATAACCTATTTCGAGGTGCCGTGATTAGTGCACTTCATCCTAAGTATGAGAAAAACTACATATCTTGCACATCAGGCAAAAAGTTATGGGATGCTCTTGAGGCAAAGTTTGGAGTTTCTGATGCAAGCAGTGAGCTGTACCTTTAGGGAGCAGCTGTATGACTATAAAATGGTTGAAAACTGTTCTGTGGTCGAACAGACTCATGAGATACAGGCGCTAGCAAAGGAACTAGAACATTTTCCATGTTTGTTGCCCAACAAGTTTATGGCCGACGGTATAATCGCTAAGCTGCCATCTTCTTGGAGGGATTTTGCTACTTCTCTAAAACACAAGAGACAAGAGTTTTGCATGGCTAAGCTTATTGGATCTCTTGATGTTGAGGAGAGGGCAAGAGCAAAAGACAACCGTGGAAAAGGAGTTGAGTCTTCCGCTGCCAATATGGTGCAGAAGAAAAACTCATTTGCATCCTGTAATAAAAAGAAGAAGAACATGCAAGAGAACAACAATGCAAGGCCTAAGGAAACTGCACAGTTTAAGAAGAAAAATAACAAGAAATGTGGAGGTTGCTTTGTTTGTGGGAGTGATGAGCATTGGGCAAGTGTGTGCCCAGACCGCAAATATAAGCAAGAAAAGATATCAGCAAACATGGTGATTAGCGAGACTGGAGGAGGAATATCCGGGTATGGTAATTCTTTACCATTTGTTCTCTCAGTTTGTCTTTCACCTGAGTGGTGGATGAACAGCGGTGCTAATATTCATGTGTGTGCTGATGTTTCTTTGTTTACTTCCTATCAGGCCAATAGGACTGGAGCCTTGCTGATGGGAAACGGTTCACATGCGCATGTTCTTGGTGCTGGTACGGTCGTTCTAAAGTTTACTTTGGGAAAGATGGTGCTATTAAAGAACATGCAGCATGTCCCCTCCATCAAGAAGAATCTTGTTAGCGCTTCTCAGATGTGTCGCGATGGCTTTAAAATTGTGCTTGAGTCCAATAAGTGTGTTGTGTCGAGACATGGAACATTTGTTGAAAAAGGTTATGATTGCGGAGGCTTGTTCCGCTTATCTTTGCTTGATGATGTGTGTAATAAAGTGATGAACAATATTAATGTTTCGGATGAGTCGAATATATGGCATTCACGACTTTGTCACATTAATTTTGGCTGTCTCATGCGGCTTGCAAATCTGAATTTAATCCTAAAATTTAACTTAGTCAAAGATTCTAAGTAACAAGTGTGTGTGCAATCGAAGCAACCATGCAAGACTCACAAGGCTGCTAAGGCGAGGAACTTGGCACCATTAGAACTCGTTCATTCTGATTTATGCAAAATGAATGGCGAATTGACTAAAGGCGGTAGATGATACTTCATAACATTTATAGATAATTGTACTAGGTTTTGCTACGTGTATTTTTTAAAAACTAAAGATGAAGCATTGCATTATTTTAAAGTCTATAAAGCTGAGGTAGAAAATCAACTTCAGAAGAAAATCAAGCGTTTGCGGTCCAATCGCGGGGGAGAATATTTCTCAAATGAATTTTCTGAGTTCTATGCAGTGCATGGAATTATTCATGAGAGAATGCCACCATACTCACCACAGTCCAATAGGATTATAGAGAGAAAAAACCACACTCTAACTGATTTGGTTAATGCCATGTTAGAGACTGCGGGACTATCTAAGAAATGGTGGGGTGAGGCCATATTGACAACGTGTCATTGAAAGCTCTAGTTTGGTTTTGGTGAATTGATGGAACCCTAAGTGCTAACCTAGTTTATCAAGTGATCATGACATAGGTAGCACATTCCAAGTGGCGAAGCAAATGAAGATCATGACATGATGATGGTGATGCCATGGTGATGATCAAGTACTTGGACTTGAAAAGAAGAAAGAGAAAAACAAAAGACTCAAGGCAAAGGTATAAAGGGTAGGAGCCATTTTGTTTTGGTGATCGAGACACTTAGTGAATGTGATCACATTTAGGATCGATAGCCATACTATTAAGAGGGGTAAAACTCATACCGAGATGCGGTTATTAAAGTGCCACTAGATGCTCTAACTTATTGCATATGCATTTAGGATCTAGTGGAGTGCTAATACCCTTAAAAATATTTGTGAAAATATGCTAACACATGCGCACAAGGTGATACACTTTGTGGTTGGCACATTTGAGCAAGGGTTAGAAACTTCACCGGTGCCCTAAACTCAGGTGAACATGGTCACTGTAAGTGACCGGACACTGGTCTCTAAAGGACCAGCACGTCCGGTCAGTAGCAGCAGAAGAAGCGCAACGTCGGTCGTCGACCGGACGCTGGCGCTGAAACGGCCGGATGATGGCTGCCTACATCCGGTCACACTAACATGGTCATGCACAGGGGAAACACCAAGTGACTGGACGCTGGGTGAGTCCGGTTGAGCATGACCGGACGCGTCCAATCGTGAAAAGTCATCTCTGGATGCTTACTGGAAACGACCGGACGCTGGGGTTCAGCGTCCAGTCACTTTGAGCTGCTATGTCCGGTCGTCACTTGACCATTGAGATCGGGCGATCAGTATTTGAAGAGAGGGGACACGTGGCACGCATCGCGTGACCGGACGCTAAGGTCCAGCGTTCGGTCAATATGACCGGAGCGTCCGGTCACCCCATGTTGTGCCCAGTGAAGGGGTACAATGGCTCTATTTCATGGGGGCTTCTATTTAAAGCCCCATGGCCAACTCATGCTTACTCTCTTGGCCATCTGTATTAACATAGCAACCTTGTGAGCTTAGTCAAAGCCCTCCCACTCATCTCCATCATTGATTCATCATCTTTGTGAGATTGGGAGAGAATCCAAGTGCATTGCTTGAGTGATTGCATTTAGAGGCACTTGGTGTTCGTGTTTCACTGCGGGATTCGCTTGTTACTCTTGATGGTTGCCGCCACCTAGATGGCTTGGAGCAGCGAGGATCATTGAGTGGAGGTTGGAGATTGTCTTTGGCTCCGATCATGGTGATTGTGAGGGGTTCTTGACCTTTTCTCGGCGGAGAGCCAAAAGGCATTCTAGTGAATTGCTCGTAGCTTGTGTGATCCTCATCTTGTGTTGGTTGTGCGGCACCCTATTGAGGGTTTGGCGTGTGATGCCAATTAGCGTGTGAACCTCCAAGTGAGTGAATCGCCACAATGAGGAGTAGCTTGCCAGCTAGCAAGTGAACCTCGGTAAAAAATCATTGTGTTTATCATTTGATTCCGAGGTGATTGGTCTTTATTCTTGTGATTGATTGGCTCCTTCCTTAACATGGCAGTATAAACAAATTGCTCACTCTCTTTACATTACCACAAACTAGTTGTCAAGCTCTTTAGTGTTGCTAGTTGTGAGAGCTTGTTAATTTGGTTAGTGTGACTCTTTAGTTAACCTTTGAGAGCATGCTAACTTAGTGTAGTGGCATAGTTATTATGTGGATAGAAACTACATAAACTAGAATTGTGGTAGGTGGCTTACATTTTTAGTAGGCTAGCACAACACTCGCTTCGCCTCATAATTGTCTAACCGGCTTGTTAAGTATTGTTGTAGAAATTTTTAAATAGGCTATTCACCCCCCCCCCCTCTAGCCATTAGGACCTTTCAGTCATGTCCTGAATAGAGTGCCCACAAAGAACAAAGAAATTACACCATTTTAGGAATGGGAGAAGAAGAGATTAAATCTGTCTTACCTGTGAACTTGGGGTTGTTTGGCAAAGGTGAATGTGCCAATAAACAAAAAGCAAAAGCTTGGACCAAAGATTGTTGATTGTGTCTTTTTTGGTTATGCTATTCACAGCGTGGGTTATAGATTTTTAATTATAAATTCTAGTGTTCCTGAGATGGGTGTTGATACAATCATGGAATCTAGAGACGCTATATTTTTTTAGAATGAGTTTCCCATGAAAAATGCACCTAACACGACTGGTCATGAATTTATAATTCCCCATGAGCATAAAAAATTTACTTCAATAGAACAAATTGAGGAACCCTATATGCAAAATCCTGAGGAGGATGGCACTATAGTCACTAGAAAGAGTAAGAGGTAGAGGACTGCAAAGTCTTTTGGTGATGATTATATTGTGTACCTTGTTGATGACACATCAACAACCATTGAAGAGGCATATTCCTCTCCTGATGCTGACTTATAGAAGGAAGCAATACGGAGTGAGATGGATTCTGTTATGTCTAATAAAACTTGGGAAATAGTTAATCATCCCTATGGGTGCAAGCCTATAGGGTGCAAATGGGTGTTCAAGAAAAAGCTTAGGCCTGATGGTACTATCAAGAGGTACAAGGCAAGGCTTGTGGCCAAGGGTTATACTCAAAAGGAAGGTGAGGATTTTTTTGATACTTATTCACTGGTTGCCTGATTGACCATAATTCGAGTTTTGCTTTTGCTGGCAGCCTCTTATGGTCTTATCGTTCATCAAATGGACGTTAAGATAGCTTCCCTAAATGGAGAGTTGGAGGAGGAGATCTATATGGATCAACCGGATAGGTTTGTAGCAAATGGTCAAGAAGGCAAGGTGTGTAAATTATTAAAGTTATTATATGGCCTAAAATAAGCTCCTAAGCAGTGGCATAAGAAGTTCGACAGAACTTTAACATCTGCTGGCTTTGTTGTGAATGAAGCTGACAAATGTGTGTACTATCAATATGGTGGGGGTGAAGGAGTCATTTTGTGCTTATATGTTGATGACATACTGATCTTTGGATCCAGCCTCAAAGTGATCGAGGAGGTGAAAGAATTTTTAACTAATAATTTTGAGATGAAAGATTTGGGAGAGGCTGATGTTATTCTTAATATCAAGCTTCTGAGAGAAGGTGATGGTGGGGTAACTCTGTTACAAACCCACTATGTGGAAAAGGTGCTGAGTCGCTTTGGGTTTAGTGACTGTGCACCTGCTCCTACACTTTATGACCCTAGTGTGCTATTGAGGAAAAATCGAAGAATATCAAGTGATCAGTTGAGATATTCCTAAATCATTGGTTCGCTCATGTATCTTGCTAGTGCAACAAGGCCTGACATCTCATTTGTTGTGTGCAAGCTGAGCTGGTTTGTGTCAAACCCGGGAGATGATCACTGGCGTGCTCCTGAAACAAGCTCCTAAGCAGTGGCATAAGAAGTTCGACAGAACTTTAACATCTGCTGGCTTTGTTGTGAATGAAGCTGACAAATGCATATACTATAGATATGGTGGGGGGGTGAAGGAGTCATTTTGTGCTTATATGTTGATGACATACTGATCTTTGGATCTAGCCTCAAAGTGATTGAGGAGGTGAAGGAATTTTTAACTAATAATTTTGAGATGAAAGATTTGGGAGAGGCTGATGTTATTCTTAATATCAAGCTTCTGAGAGAAGGTGATGGTGGGGTAACTCTGTTACAAACCCACTATGTGGAAAAGGTGCTGAGTCGCTTTGGGTTTAGTGACTATGCACCTGCTCCTACACTTTATGACCCTAGTGTGCTATTGAGGAAAAATTGAAGAATAGCAAGTGATGTTGAGATATTCCCAGATCATTGGTTCGCTCATGTATCTTGCTAGTGCAACAAGGCCTGACATCTCATTTGTTGGTATTCGTTATACCGAACATCCGAAAGTGCTGGAAGGTTATTGTGATGCCAACTGGATCTCTGATGCTGATGAGCTTTATGCCACAAGTGGATATGTGTTTTCGCTTGGAGGTGGCGCTGTTTCCTAGAAGTCTTACAAACAGACTATCTTAATGAAGTCTACAATGGAAACAGAACTCACAGCATTAGACGCCGCTGGCTCTAAAGCTGAGTGGCTTTGTGATCTCCTTATGGATTTACTGGTTGTTGAAAAACTCATACCGGCTATTTCTATGAACTATGATAATCAGACTATGATTACGAAGGTTAAATGTTCTAAGGATAACATGAAGTCCACAAGGCATGTTAAGAGATGACTAAAATCTGTCAGAAAATTGAGAAACTCCGGAGTAATAGCATTGGACTATGTTCACACGTCTAACAATCTGGCAGATCAATTCACTAAGGGTCTCTCATGCAATGTGATAGAAAGTGCATCGAGAGAGATGGGTTTAAGACCCACTTGAAATTTACTATAGTGGTAACCTGTTCTATGTGATCGGAGATCCTATGAAGTAGAATGGTGAAACAAGCTAGTAGTAAATTGTAAGGAAAGATCCTTAGCAAGACTCATTTCTGATGCACATCTTTCCTATTTGTAAGGCATGTTGGTTTTTACCTTAATGTGTTTTAAGTGGCTTGCTAAAGCAAAGATGTTGTCCTACAGAACATCTTTTGAGGAGCACACCTATATGAGTCAGACTGCTGGTCACAGTCTATGAGATTTGGGTGATATCTAAATACTCATGAAAGGCACTGGAGTATGACCTATATGCTTCAAATAGAGGGGATGCCTTCTGCAGCCAAGTATCAGCTAAGGACTTTAGTGACATTCACCTCACATAAAACTGGCAATTCAAGGCTTAGTCCATTGTTCAGTTGTGACAGAGTAAAACTATTGCTCTAGATGGATGTTCAGCTTAACAGTCTTCATCGAAACACTGGTATATAAAAGAAATGTGGTTCTGAGACTACTTTGTTACAAACCCTAGAGTTTGGTGGGGATTGTTGAATATATTATGGGCTTGGCCCATATAATATTTAATAAATTAAATAAAACTCTATGGTACGTAACATTAAGCGTTGTATGGTTTAATACCATATGGGATTTTGACTGAACGTTGACTCAGCTTATATGGTTGGAAATTATTCATCTTAATTGAGAAGCTGAGAAAGTGACATAGACGTGCCACGCGCGCGTGCACCGTTGCCGTCGGTCGGGCCGGGCCAGGCCGTGGCGAGGCAGGCGGGCGACGAGCGAGCGGGCGTGGTCAGTCTTTTGCCACTTAATCTACATAATCACGGGAGTTACTCTTTTTGATGGTGGAGGCGTACTGATTGCGTCAGTTATCGTCCTTTTCGCTTCCGTTTCTCCATCTCCTGGGATTCTCCGCTGCCTTTCTCCCTTCTCGTCACAGCCATATATCCGTAGTCCTCCGTCAGTCCAGATCTCCGTCTTCCGCAACCGCTTCCGAGAGAAACCACATCTCAGCAACCTTCTGGTTTCCCCGTCCCGTACCTCTACGCGCATGGAGTAGCGGGAGAGCAGGTGCCTCCGGAACCCTCGCCCGCCTGAGAACCTTGCACGGGGTGCGCGGCGATTAGGTTTTTGGGGAGCGATCCGTGACTGCTCGTCCACATACGCCTTCTTTCTGATGGTGATCACTCTTGGAACCCGTCTTCTTTCCGGTGATTGCCTACGGAACAGCAAGGCGTCTTCTTCCTAATGATCCGTTCGTGGGACTGCACTGCGAACATCGTACTGCACCGACTATGGTATGCGACTTCGAGCAACGCACAATGTCGACTAGTGCGAATGGAGCCTCCGATGCCCTCGGCATGGGACCCTCCGCTGGATACAATCTAATCTCTATTATTACAATACTTTGCGCTTTCACTGTATTCATCTATATATCATCTCTGCATGTTGTAATGTTCGTTTGAGATATACACATGCACATATATGCCGTCACAGACCTGTTAATGTTATATTTCTGGATTAAATTAATAATAAAAATACCTAAATATATAACAAAAATAAATAAACTTTTGGCTCTTTAATATTAAAACACTCAGGAATAAGAAAAAAACGAAAGAAGAAAAATTATCACAAGCCAAAAAAATAGAAAATAGAAAGAAAAACACTCAGAAGCAAAAACAGGCCGGAAGGAAAGACACTCGGAATTGAAAATTCGAAACACAAACGGACCAAAGAAACAGGAATGAAAAGCTACACGAAAACAGAACAAACAATCAGCACGAACAAAAAAACACCGAGCAACAAAAAATTGCAAAAACTTTGGCTCCTTAATATCAGGTACTCTCTCCATCCAGAAAAAAACGCAATTCTAGCCTAGAATTGTGTTTTTTTTACAGAGAAACTATAGATCAAATCAGAATTGATATCATTGCTAGGCACGAGTTATTAGATTTCTTTTCTCTATTTGCAAAATAAAGAAATAATTAGATGTAATATATCATAGCTTTTATTTCAAACTATCTATGTGCCACTATAGTTAAATACCGAGTTCCGTTAGTCTTTTTAAAAGCCTAAAATATATAATTTAAATGTTTGATTAAAGTTGATAAGACTAAGGACTGATCTAAAGATTTAGACTTGATTAGACAGTAAATTGTTCAAGATTTCAGTTTATGTTTTGATCGGTTAGACCATCAACTAATCCATGTTTTACTAAAAATAATTTTTGTTTTTAAATCAAAACTATATCAACATTTTGATGGTCAAAATATTTGTTTTTTAAGAAAGGCCAATGATTCAAAGACAAATAATATTGTATTTACTATTTTCACTATTTATGAGAAAAAATAAAAAAATATCAGAGTTGATGAGTAAGTAGAAAAAAATCGAACCAAGCGGACGAAAGAAACAAAAAAACCGGCTAGCAACACGGACATGGAACCCAAAAAAATCTAGAACAAGACCCACCAAAAAACCATCGACAGAATAGGGCCCATGAAAAAAATAAAACAAAACACACAAAACGTAATCATGGGGAAAACAAAATAAAAGACACATAACGGACTCAGGACGAAAAAAGCAAAAGGACTCACAAAGAAAAACCCTGGCAAAACAATCGATTGTCGGATTTAATTAAGTTTGGCTTAAAAAAAATTGATTGGTTTCATATATGTTCCAAGCTAGAACAATTTTTCTTTGAAATTTCTTAGATCAAACTATGTTTTAGGAATTTTAGTTAATTTTCCTAAAATATATTTATAATTTTTTGAAAAAAAATATTTTTTTATGTTTTTTTGTGAAGTCTATTTTTACTCCTAATTTTTTCAACGTAGTATAATTTACTTCTCGTTGCTGACGTGATGTTATGTAACTATGTAAGCTAAAACTGTCATGAAACCAACGTCAAAACCGAATTAGGGGTGTGGTTTGTCCAGTATTATAAAGACAAAGTTTATAGGGTGTATGACATCTGATTTTATTTTATATAGGAAAATCAAATAACTGTAACCTTGTTGGTTTTTTTATCTCCCTAACCTTGATAGTTGAAAGGGCTAAAATAGACTTTTTCCTTTTTTAGAAAAGAAAAACTTTTTCCTATACGTTGTGGCCTGCATTCTGGACCAACGGACCAAGAAGGCCTGCTACTCTGCTAGGCCTAACTAATGGGATGCGGGCCCATCTTGGCCCCTAAGAAGAACTCGAGTCGTGCAGGTAGAAGCGTGGTCGTGGCCCAGCAAATCTTCTCAACGTGGGCTTTAGTTGGGAGGACGGTGGCAACCTGGCCAATGGCCATGGCGTGCGCGCCTCTTATATCGCGTCGCGTTGCGCCGGTGCAGTAGAATCACCAGTTCTTCACTACTGTCAGGTGCGTGGTGGTCAAAATACGCGTGCGCTGAACCGCAGCTTTCGACTCTCCATAGCAGTCAGTCAGTCGGCCGGTCGGCGGCTGGTCGGTCAGTCAACAGCGATGTCAGTTTGCATGAATGGGCACGACAATGATTGAATTGAAACGAGCTGCCGATCCGAGTCCCGCCCCACGACGACGCAGGCACGCAGCAGGCAGCACCCTCTCTGCTGGTCTCTGGTCACCCCGCCGCAGGACGCAGGGCGGAGAGGCGTCTCGGCGTCGCCGCGGGAAATTTCGACCCACGAGCGCGGAGAAGTCGCCGGCGTCGAACGTTACTTTCCACGCCAGGGACAGCAAACAGCATCAGCGGATCCACGAGCAGCGACCAATCATTGAAACGTCGCCCGCCGCAGGCATCGCTCACGCTCAATAGCCGCCGCGCACGTACCAGCGCCCGGTGCCCGGTTTTCTTTCCTCTGCCTCTCAAGTTTCAGGGCGGCGTGTGTGATGGCGGCATTGCGTCCGTGAGCTGGATATTCAGCCGCCTACGAGAAAACGATGAGAACGAACCGGCGACAGAACGTACAGCCATGACTTGCGAGCTGCTAGTACTGTATGTATTTTCAATGTAGATAGAGTTGTATCTGCCTCTGGGTAAAGTACAGTACAATAACTGAAAGCGAGCACTAAGATGTAAGGCAAGTGCATGCACCAGAGATTTTAAATCGTTCAGCTGGGGCTACTGCGTTAGCAAACACTGAAAGAAAGAAGCGCACACTGTGCTAGCGATACATATTCAGTGACGCTGAGCTAATCACACAACGTTACAATGGAAAAAGAAACAAAGACGTCGCAGTGCCACTTGTGGCGAGTAGGATCAGAGCAGATGGCAAATGTTTTTCTTCGCACCTAGCAGTGGGTCGTCCCATCTGCGTCTGGTGCCATTTGGTGAGATCATGCGTTCATTTCAGTGCAGTGACGGGTGCAGTGCAGGCAAGTTCAGATATTTTTGAGCCCCATCCAACTTGACACGGAAATGCGATGAATATAATCGCCAACAGAGAGCTAGCTAGGCCTCAGCACTTTATTGCCCTCATCAAGGCCGCTGGCCGCCTCCAAAATCTGATGTGCTGCTGCCGCCTGCAGATTATAAGTATTCATTCAGCATGTTGTTTCCTGTCTCTGAAACTCATTACCACTCAGAAACTCAGATTGGCTGCAGGCTGCCGGATTCATCAGAACGATAAAGGCTGTGACGTGCTCTGAATGACCTATCAAACCAATTCAAGTGCTCCCTTGAAAGGAACAATTGCTTGCCGGATCCATTGTTAAAAGTAGTGCTGGTGTAGTAATGCAGAAGCAAGATATTCAAACTGCACGGCCATACGGCAACAAAGTTCTGATGTCGCCGCGCCGCCTAAGACCTAAAATATCTAGGCCACGTTTAGTTCCCCCAATTCCTGAATTTGTCACTATAAAAAAAAAAAAAGATTCCCCGTCACATCAAACTTGCGGTACATGCATGGAGTACTAAATGTTGACGAAATCAAAAACTAATTACACAGTTTGGTTGTATTTTGCGAGACGAACGTTTTGAGCCTAATTAGTCAACGATTGGACAATTATTACCAAATACAAACGAATACTACAGTATGCTACAACACTGCTACAGTGTCTTGGGTTTCCGGCGGCGCCTAATCCGGCCGGGCCGGAACTAAACATGGCCCTAGATTGACAACAATAGCAGTTAAGAACCCAAACTCAACCAAACCTTCTTTGCCGACATTTATTTTCTTCTTACAAACAAAATGATCTTCTCTCCTCCTTGTCTTCCGTGCATCTGTGTTGCATGTCGACAGAGCCTAGCTAATAGCACTAGTTTAAAACTAGGGCCTCGTTTAGATGCATTCCAAATTCCAAATTTTTTCACTCTCTCTCCATCACATCAATTTTTAGCCGCTTGCATGGAGTATTAAATGTAGGTAAAAAAAATAACTAATTACACAGTTTAGTTGGAAATCACGAGATGAATCTTTTGAGCCTAGTTGGTCCACGATTGGACAATATTTACCAAATAAGACGAAAGTGGTACTATTCATCGGGTTCACTTTTTTTCACGATCTAAACGAGGCCTAGCTCGACTACCTTTGTAGACTGATATGGTTGTGTGCAAGTTTTTTATTCACGTCAGTCGTCACACCCTTCAATTTCTACCGAACACTTGACCTGGACTCGGAAGAAAGTTTGAGCTTTTGCTTTGTTGAACACTTTTCTACTCTCCCGTCTTATCCCAGGACTATCACGCTAGGTTTAATATAGCTTTGTGTCAAACGTCTCCGACACGTATTTTTTGTTATTATATTATAAAAACAAACAAACGGGTTTGGACCGCAACGGATCTAGTTAAACTATTGCTAGTCTAAAATATCTAGTAATCGACGGTTGCCAAGATTCAGTTTATTTATTCGTTTCCGTTTTCTATTTCCTTTTGATAATATATATAGGATTCCATCATGCTATGGTGCAACGAACTCATGTGCCCATGTGGAGGGCTCAAATCATGTGGCCGGCCTGAAGCATATATAGGATGATGAGGCATCTTGGAAGGTCAACTCTGCTCAAGAATCATTGCATACATACAGATGTCTCAAATGTCAAATATTTCTGAGGAGCTTGTGTGTATTATCCCTGTGCTGTAAAGTTGATTAAATGCATGCATATGATCTATGATCAGAGGTCTCTTTACCTGAAGTAGCATCAAGTACACGTACATACTTTGACAAAATTACCGTGTTCACATGCTAAGACGATTGGAGCCACAGAGATTAATGTACAAGTTTACTCACAGGTGCTAGTAAAAGTGGCCGGATTATGCAATAATAGCTTGTTGAAGAACCATACTTTCAGGCGAGTACAGAGTCAACTGTGAACCACCGACCGTAGGAAATGGGCCTCCGAGAAAACAAGTACTAATAATTGAGCCTCCTCCCCTCTTTTCTAAGGGGCAAAAATAGCTCTCTGATTGGTTCTGAGGGCAAGTGCTATGCTGAGGTCAACCTAAATATAATGCTCCTTATTACTCTGAAAGGCTATCATGATTTCAGTTGAGGAAAGAAAAGGTTAGAATGATTCATGCCTGCCTTGTTCAATCACCAAAAGTCTATCCCCTGCACAAACAGCTCCCAAGATGGCATGGCATGGCATGTTGCCGGTATCTGAAAGGCCAATTCAGCAACAAAGCTGAAGCTTGACACAAACCTTATGTGGCCGGTGGCCCATCATCATGTGCAATAAAACACGCTGATCCTCCACGTAGCCTTTACGCCTGCAAATGGACAGCTTACAAACAACACTTCTCTGAAACCTTACAGTGACGAAGGAGTAGGACATGGATGACATATATAGAGGCGCACACATATAAGAGTCGTTGCTTCTGCTCTTCAAACTGATGAACATCATTGTGCAGGCAGCAGCAGTAGTTTTTTTCGCTGAAATGATGTGTTGCTTGTGCAGTCGGGCAACCACGGTAGCCCTGAGTCGCAGTCGCGTAAGTACATCGCGATCGCATGGTTGTCGTGTGCGTCCGCTTCCTCGAGAGGCGTTGGCTTTGGCTAACGCGGATTAATCAGTGACCTTTTAGGTCTTGTTTGTTTCTGCGTTGGCGTCGCGATCAGCGCGGAGCAAGAGCACAGTAAGGGGGTGTATTGGTGTATAGGTTTTTACCATATGGGTACGTACATGGTGAAAATTTGAATATAATCACAGTTTTTCAGATTTTTCGTGGGTGCAGCCACACCCACTACCATGTACATTGATCTTGATCCGCCCCTGATCGCGATTGAGCGAGAAGAGCGGAACAATCCCACCGAACGCACCGCGACAAACACACGTCTGGCAGTTGGCCGTGGCGTGAAAAGCGAGAAAATGAACTACGCCAAAGCCGCGTTCACTCAATCACGACGCCAACGCCATCCCAAACACGGCCTTTTTTTTTCTCGAATACCTTAATCGCGTGCCGATGAACCGCACGCAACTTGGCTCCCCAAATTGCCAGTGGCATAGTACAGATGGTCCATGCTGGGTCGTCACTATGAGGAGCCCAAGACGAAGAGCGTGTGTAGTGTTGATTCGCCACCGATGGGCGTACGTCTCATGATCTATCTCGCTCGCTAGACCACCACCACCTAATCTGTTCTGTTCAGGGACCATGGCATGTTACCGTAACATGGCGGGTCGACCACGCAGAGGAGAGGGCAGGACGATGACGAATGATCTGCCGTCCTGCTACGCGCAGCGGCCTGTCTACCTGGCAAACTGAGTTTCTATTCCAGGTGATGGACACATCATCAGAAATTCAGAATTCCTGATAAATCCTCTTGCAGGAAGCCAGAAAGCCAAGTATCTGTGCTCTGCTGCCGCTCCAGTCTCCATCATCATGCAGTTAAACTAGCATATGATTTTTAGCTGTAGTGCTTCTAGACCAAAGATGTCAAGCTACAGTACCAGCTGTCACGCTGCACAACAGCGGCAGCCGCATGGAAAGAGAAGTCGTGCTGTCGTGCAGCAGTAGCCCCAGGCCCCAGCGACGGATTTCCATTTCCATTTCCATTTCCGAGAAGCCCATCAGCAATCGCAACATCTTGGAAACAGCGGCGCGAACCACCAAATCATTGCAGCATTTCAGCGACCAACACCGAGATGCTCCTCCCCCTCGACCTGCTCGCATGTGGACCAACGGGCGAATTCCAAGCGCGCTCGCCCGGCCGCTAGCTAGCTAGCCGCCTCGTCGTCGTATCGGTAGCGACTCGGGGGGGGGGGGGGGGGGGGGGGGGGGGGGGGGGGCGGCGGCGGAAGACTAGCGTGACCGCATGCGGGCGCTGCCCGAGTTGACACGGAAGGCCGGGAGCTGGAGAGTGCTAGCTGGGGTTGTCCGGGCCCGGGCCGGCGCAACCGTACGTCGCGCAAGTCTGCCTCGGTGACGGCATGCATCCCGGGCGGCCGCACTGCGTGTCGTGGGATGCCCCAATCCGTGACCTTGCTTGTGCGGTTGTGCCCTGCACCGGCGGTCCGGCGCACTGCTTTCAACGTTACCATGATACGGTCCGGCACTAGAAAATGCCGGGTCAGGGCTCAGGGCACCGGCTGATTTTGGTGTCACCCCGACCCGGCGACCCCCCCCAGGAATCGATCGGCCGATCGAGTTGTTGGTGATTTCAACGGTTGAATTTGAATCATGGGTACCCACGCACGCAAGTGGCAAAAACTGAGCGATATGATGCAGGGATGGGATTGTTAATACCGATAAGTTGACTGCAGACCGGGCCGGTCAGCCACCGGCACACTGACACCCTTGACAGTGTGTAGTAATTTTGAACGACGGTGTGTATTTTTCTCAAGCTGATTGAAGTCGCGCTTGATGATGATGGCGGGAGTGATTTTTCTGTAATTCTTGGATCGGATAAGTGGAGTGATTCGATTGGGCGTAGAAAAATTCAGATGCCACCGAACGACAGTGTGTAATTCTTCTCACGCTGATTGAAGCCACTAGAACAGATCTCTGGCTGGAGTAATGTCTCGCGTGATGATGGCAGGAGTGATTTTCTGCAATTCTTCGATCGGATAAGTGGAGTGATTAGACTGGGCGTAGAAGAATTAGATGAAATTAGGGTTGGAACCGTAAATGCCTTTGGAAGAATTCAAGTCTAGTTGTACTTTATTTTTTCTAATAAGTACCGGGCTTGTAAACACTACGGAATTCTGAGAAGGAATCAATTTGACTAGTACAAAATAAATTACGGACCTATCCAGGCAATCCTGCCTCTCTGATTGAAGCCCTCTTAGTAGATTTTTGTTGTGGTTTATCGATCAGCTTAGGAACTGTTTGGAACACGGGGAAAAATTCATATTCCTGAGTTTTCCATGTAAAATTAAACTGGTTCTAGTAAAATTCTTGTGCAAACAAACCCTTAATCAAAACCCCTGCCAAAAGTGACAATGCAAAAAATGGCTTGCGAAACCACCAGACAAAAAGAAAACGAAGCTGAAGTCACAAAAGTATTAAAGAAGCCCAAGCCACTTAAAGAAGACATGAGAGTTGGACAGAGAGACAAAAGACTGGGATCTCATGAAATTAGTTTTTGAACCGTAAATTAAATGCCTTGGAATTCAAATATTGATTCGCAACTTCTTTTTTTGTTGTGCCTCTCTTAAAGCTTCACGTTCTGGCCATTCACGGTCTGCTACGCTGCTTAATAAACTTCTGATTTCTGGGAAGAATCAATTTGACTAGTAGAAAATAGATTAGACACTGATCAACCCATCCTATCTTTCTGATTGAGAGAGCAAGCTAGCGAGAGACGATTTCATGTTCCAGGAAAGTGTCTGCTGCTCCCAAAAAAATAAAAAAAAAATACACTATTTTTTTAGGGCCGACTACGATCGTGAAACATGTTGGCGACAATTAGCCGCCGAGATGGATCAACGATGATGGATTTTTTTAGGGCCGACTACGATCGTGAAACATGTTGGCGACAATTAGCCGCCGAGATGGATCAACGATGATGGTCTGTTAATTACATCTCCTTGCAGAGTCCAACACGTCCCTGTACTTGATAGTGGCTTCCTTGATGGAAAGTGATGCGGGATCCAACATCTTAACCCCCATTTTTTTACTATCGTCCAAAGTGTGACGAATATAAACCTATTTTTTTTGGGGAACGGCTAGTGCCCAGACTTCCGATCTGGGCGCTAGCGTCCGGACGACCCTCAGCGCTCGACCCCTCTTGTCCGCTTCCCAGTCCGCACTCCTCCAGCGCGCGCCCCTTCCTCAGTTTGGCACTGGACGCTACTAGCACGCCCACCGGCGACGCGCGCAAGAAGCAGACCCGCTGGCGATGGTACGAGACCGGGGCAGCAGCATGGACAGCGCGCTGCCGCCCTGAGATCGCGCGCCCGTGCGAACTGCCGCTACTGCGTCTTCGTCGGCCCCACTAACACCGACGAACCGACGACCGCGATGCCTACGAAGAGCCCCGCTAGCCTCTGTGTTGCGCGAGTCCGCACGCCCCCATATCGCCCTGTAGCCCATCGTGTCCGCCCCACGCCCGCGACGAGCATGCTGCATGCCCAGCGCCCCCATGGCCATAGCACCCCCGCATTCGCCGGCCCCAGCACCTCCGTCCGCTAGGCCCCGGCGAACCACGCGCCCCCGTCCATCCTGGCTCGCCCCTCCCCGGCCGAACAACATAGAAAGCTAGAATAAAACATGTGCAACAATAGGAAACAACTACTGCAACATTAGGCGGAAGCAACTGAAACACCATGAAACATATATATTGCAACAACAAGGAGCAACAGCTGCAATATTGAGATGAAGCAGTTGAAACACCATGAACATATTATTGCAACAACAAGGAACAACAGCTGAAACATTAGGATGAAGCAGCTGAAACACCATGAACATATCATTGCAACCACACTGAACTAACTGCTGCAACAATAGGCTGAAGGAGCTGAAATATTTAAAACATATTATTGCAACACTGGTGTGAAGCATATGAAACAACGTTCGAAATAAAAACACTTGCAACAACATGGAACAACTACTGCAATATGAGATTGAAGCAACTGAAACATACTGCAACATCTCAAGCGGTACTACTGCAACATCACAAAAATATCTGTTGCAACAACCAAAAAAATCATATTGCAACATTCAAAATCATATATTGCAACATCCAAAAAAACCATTGCAACACGGCGAGATCTGACCCCAAGAGCTCGTCGGAACCCTGCCACCGCCGCATCCCTTAGATCCAGAGGAGGAGAAGGAAAAGGAGGAGGGCTCAGATCCAGAGAATGACCTACCTACCTCGCTGGAAGCCACCGTCGTCGCCCTCTTCTTCGGTGGCATGGAGGTCAAGGAGGGAGGGAGGGACGTGTAACACCCTCGGTGTTACACCCTAAATCATTTACTAAAACATGTCATGAGCATCATATTTATGTGTTAATGCATGTGATAGAATGTGTAGATAAATTTCTTGTACCTGAAAATGACAAATAAAAATGTTAAATGAAAGTTGATTCAATAGCTCATGTATATCAAGTAGAGTTAAAAACCAATTTTTAATAAGAAAAAAACTATAGAACATGTGTGTGATACTTAAATAAAGGTTGAAGTACAAACTTTATAGATGACAGTGAAATACTTGATGTCGAAAAATAATATAACTAGCTAATATTTCTACTAGCCTAGAAATTGCAAATTGAAATCAAGTTCAGCTCAAAAACTTAGAAAATTTCTAAGTTTGTCAACAGCTAGACATTGCTATGTTTAGCAAATTATTTGAGAGATTGGATTAAAGGGTGGTGTAGTGGCATAGCTCAATTTGGAAGTCTCATATGACATCTTGTGTATGGTGAAGATGGTTAAGGTCCAGAAGCAACCGTTTAGTTTTTATAGGCGCTTTAAAATTCGTGCACAACTCGGTTTCGGGTTGGTTGGCCGCGTGGGCGCGGTCACCACGCTCGGGCGTTCGGTGTCTCCATGCTGGCTGTCCAGTGCGCACGCGTACTGCCATGCGTGGCCGGCCATGGCTGCTCTGGCCTGGCTGTGGTCTAGCCGCCGCTGACTCCTAGCACGCGGAGCCGCTACTACTGCTTGCGCAGTCAGGCGGTGCTGCCGCTGGCCCCGCCGCACTGCGACTCGCCCCGCACCGCGCCGCAGTCGCTGCCGATACCGTCGCCTCGTCGTCATGTCCATGTCTCTCTCTGCATCTCTACGCTGCTGCTGGCCCAGTGCGATGCCGCTTCTACCATGCGCACGTGGTCGGGCTCACCGTCGCCTTGTCATTAATGGCACTACGGCGCGCGGGCCATGCCGGTCCCAAACAGGCATGCCTGTCTGCTAGCGCCTGCGCGTGGGCCTCCATGATCTCGCCGATCGTAACACCCTCGGAGTTACATTGTGCTATTTTTGTTAAAACACTGCATGAGCATCATACTTATGTGCAAATGTGTATAACATGAATTATAAATCTATATACGGTGCTTGAAACGTTTATCCGAAACAAGAAACAAATGATACGTTTCATGTCACATAATATCGTTTAGTATTCTAATAGAATTTTCGTCGAACAAAAATGCTATAGAACGTTTTTGTGAACGGCGACGAAATATGTACGGTCGAGGACGAGGATCGCCAGTTAGTATACCCAGTAGGTCGAAATTGGAATTCGACGTGAAACCGTTCAAAGTAAGTCGTTTCGCGTAAGTTTAGAAATGGGTCGACGAAGCCACTTTTGGCAAGTTTTGTAGAGCGATCAACTTAAAAAGTGGCACGATGTCATGACTCCGATTGATAGCTCTAAGTACCCTCGTGCGCATCGAACAACTGGTTTGACATTTGGAGCATCGGGTATAAGTTTTCAAGCTGCTTGAAAAAGCATGCATGGCACATGGGTTAGCTCTGGGCGTGGTCACCACTTGGCCTGGCACCGCTGCTGGCTTGCCAGCGCGCGCTGCCACGCCGGCCGCGTCCCACTGTCGTGCCTGTGCATGTACGTATGCGCCCTGTCCTTGTGCTGCGGGCTGAGGCCATCTGCCACCGCGTGCTGGCCGCGGCCACCGCCGCTGCTCGGCTTGGCGTCGCTACTGGGTCACCCAGCGCGCCGAAGCGCAGACCGCGTCCTCGTGCCGTCGTGAATGCGACATGCGCAGGGTCCTGGCGCGGCTGCCTTGGCTGCCTGCTGCCACTCGCTGGCGCGCGGGTCACCTCGCCGTGCTTGACGCGCTGCGTCTGGGACGCCGACCGTGTCCTGCCGCGCCATGCCTTGCCCTGCTTTGGCCGAGAGTGCGCCGGGTCCGCGCTACATGCCACCCGTTGCCACGCCGGCACTGCTTTCGTTGACTCACCATGGCTGCTCACGCGTAGGATGACAACCTGCTCCACCATCACCTTAGCGTCACGCTACGCTGTGCTTCTCTTGTCCAGCGCTGCCCGCTGTGGCGCTGTACCAGGTTTCATCAGTGTGCGGGCTCGGCCATGTGGACAACCGCCTGGAGCACGCCCCGCTGTCCCCCCCCCCCCATAGTTATGCATGCTTGTATTTGCGTTGACATCCATAGCCAGGCCGAACCACGCCGTGCTAAAGCTCCTCTGTCTTCGCTGTCGCCATGGCCGGTGGGACCCCCCTTTTTTCCTTCAATTCGCTGTGACCACAGCACTATACTCCAATTCATCGTACCCTCGGCTCCACTAGGTAGCTGGCCACGCAACCGTCCCCACCTTGCTGTGTGTACCACCGCACAGAGCCTCAATTTCAAATCGTCGCGCTGCCGGGTCCTTAAGACCGGACGGGTGCGCGCCAAGGACAAGCCGCCTAGTCATAGCACCTCGTGGAGATTCATTGCACCACTAGCCTAGCCTTACCCTCCTGAGCACCCTGCGCACCTCGGTCATAGTGTTGCAGCAGCCCAGCCTTCCCTGACGCGGGCATGCCATCGTTGTGCGCCGCTGCATCATTGGTGCACACGCGACCAGCTCAGCTCGGGCCATCTCCAGCCGAACCGACGACGCTACGGTCTCCGTGGGTAGTTCCTTGAGCTCGCTTGCTAATTTGCTTGCTTTGCCTTCGCTGTCGCTCACGAGAACGCAATCGCCGTCGCAGGGAAAGGACCACTGTCGGGGAGGGAGCTCGGGACAGCACCTCTGTTCGCCGTGTCGCCTCCAGTCGCTGCGCGTTGTCGTCGAGGTAACCATTGGTCCCTTAGATAGGTAATGGAGGGTCGGGTGACGCCGGCATGGCCGCCCGGTGCCCGTGCCGTCGCGCCGGTGCGCGCACTGGTGCCGGAGGACATCGCCGTGGCGAAGAAGAGGAAGTAAAGGGTGTTAGCTGTAAAGCCTGTGACTCAGCGTAATAGTGCTCGGGTTAGTTGTGCGAATGGGGGAAAGAGCGGGGGCTTTTTCACAAATGCGCCAGGCGCGCGGCTCAGCTGTGGGCCGTCTGCGTTGGGCCCACAAAAAATATTTGGGGGTAATTGGTGAGAGCTATAGACACAAAAAATTGATAGTAGGCTCGCTAGGTTATTATGTACTTGCTGTAAATTTTGTAGCCTTAGAATGTGTTGCGAAATAAAATAGCTATTGCCCTTGTTTATTTGTATATAGCGTAAAACGGCGCTAGGAGTAAAAAAATACCGGTAGTTGCTATAATAATGATGAATGCCATACTTGATACTTGTTGTCGATAGCACTAGCTTAGTAGTTAAATCGATGTACTTTTATTTTAAGAGTAGCTATTGCTATATTATTAAGCATTGCATCATCATTGCATGTATATAGATTGCGAGCTAGTAGAATTCGTGCTAGTCGACGAACAGGAGTACGATGATGTCGTTGAGGAGTACAAGGAGGAGATCCTTGTGCAGGAGGGAGCCCCGAAGCCGTTTGGTGCTGACCCTACTGACCCATCGCCTGCCCAAGGCAAGCCCCAGTGCATAACCCTATTTTAATAATCACTGAATATATATATGTGATGTGCATTTAAGTTACAGGCATTTTATGAAAATTACATGCATAAATATATCTACTCATGAGTCCTACTAGTTCAGGTCGAGTAGCTGCTATGCTCAGGATATCGGTAGCATGAGTAACCTGCCGTTACTCGTAAATAGGTAATAAAATATGATCACTCATGATAAAAATGGTGGAAAGGTAAATGATGATCGGACAGGGATATGGGTTGGGTATTGGTGGGTGTAAAGGGTTGTGTCCTGCGGCCAACAGGGCATAGCTCGGTTACACTTTTTCCCTATCTGTGTCGATTAAGGATCGGTCATTGCATATGACTCTAGGCAAGTCACAGATTTATTGTCCCGAGCGCATACTTGGGTATGGGCGCTGGGAAGACTTGTTGCTCTCTTATCGCGGATCTGGCTCTTTCTGGACCAACTGATTAGAGGCAGAGATGGTGGAGGTCCTTGCACCACACTGAGTCTGGGACTCAGGAAGTGGGGGCTTGGAGTCTAAGTTTGGACGGGGACCTAGACACCCGGGACAGGAGAGTGATGGGTTAGTCCAGCTTGTGCCTAGGGTACAAGTGAGGCATGTGTTTTTGGGGCACCCAGCTGGGCATATTGATTCGTGAATCGCCGGGCGATCTGGTACGGCTTGTCTGTGGTTAGCACCTTAGTAAGAACTGAAAGTTAAAAGAAGAAGAAATGGAACTGATTGCTCAACTCTTGCTTGAAAATAGAACAGGTGCTTATATAGACGAGCTAGGTGATAACTTAATATGGCTGATAATAATACATAAATAAGGTCTCACTATTAGTATGGCTTTCTATAAAAAAAAAGAAACCAGCAAACCATAAAGCTTATCATATTCCTTGGAGTCGGGAAATTATTCCCACTAGTTGGATAAGTCTTGCGAGTACATTATGTACTCAGGGTTTATTTACCCCTGTTGCAGGTGATTCTTGAGAAGTACCTTGTGTGGAGGATTCTTCTGGTGGGCTCAGACGAATCCTCGTCCCTATCGCTAGATGTATTTTTAAATTCTGCTGTTTATCATTCTGCACTCTGATATTTAGTATTGTAATAATATACTTTTTAAGAAACTCTGATATACGAAATGGACTTGTATTATAACTTGTTCTCATTATTGGATCCTTAGGAGAAATGTTGATCTTTCAGGTTCTCCCTTGGGGTGTGCCCGACAGATACCGGCCGCTGTAGCTTGCTTTCGGGGTGCTTAGTGTCTGGTGGAAGATGAGCGCGTCCGTAATCGTGCTATTTTGGGTGGTTCTGCCACAATTGTAACATCTATGGTGTTATGAGCTTGTTTAGCACCGCGATTTAGGCCTAAGAAAAATTTTCGAAGCGAGTTTTCTCGGAGTTTGGATTTAAAACATACTTGAGGCAATAAGCGAATCCTGTACGATTTAGTTTCATGGACTCAAATAAACGCACAAGTAAATTACGCCGTGCGTAGAAATATTCAGGAATATCCGATAACGATGCTATCAAACGATTTGTTCTTTAAGATTCAGCATGACGAGCAACTGTTATAAATAGAATAAAAGTCATTAATAAATAGAACGATATATATATATACTCATGGGTTTATTTTGATAACCATGGACGGATGGGAGAGAGAGCGCAACAGCTTCGTTTATTTTTTCCTGACGTACAGCGTACTCGTTGATTGGCATTTATTACCGCCACGTCCCTGCACCACGGCGTGTCCGTTTGCCTGGCCCTGTCGTGTCCACGCTTCGCTAAATGTCACCATTCGACTGCCCATTTTGTCGCATCATCGTTGCGATGCCATCAAAGCCTTGCTTGTCTCAGTTTCTCTGATTGTCTGTCTCTACGTGTCTCTTCTTGGACGAGCGCAGTCGGCCATGTGTGTTTGCTTCCTTGCGACCTCGCGCGCGTGGGCCTACCGGCCTAGCTGCGCTGGCTGTTTGTTTCTATGCCAAAGTCAAGTCCGTAGCGCCAGTGGGTGTACGACGTGTACCACCTCGTGATGCTGTCCCCTCGTATTGCTTTCCTTTCTTTCTTTTTCTACTGTCGAGGAGGAGGCATCAGTTCTCTTTCTTTTCTACTGCCGTGGTCAGACGTCAGTGCTCTGCCTTACTTGTCTGGTCGTGCTCGACTATACTTGTTTGGTCTTGTCCAAATATTTTAATGGGAGCACCAGCAGCCAATGCAATTTACCGCACAAGCAAGCCGAGTCTTCATGCTGTTGCCTTCTTCCTTTTTCTTTCTCTGCTGCTCTCGCTCAGCTCTTCCTCTCTGGTTGCTGTTGCCATCGCTGTTTTCCCCACCATGTCTGCTGCGCCGTGCCCAGCTCCCTGCATGAGCATGCGTGCCCCACAGCCCCGCGCTGGCCGGCTGCTCCTCGGTGCTGCTCCTCCTCTTCCTCCCCATGGCGCCTCCCCACGCCTGTAGCAGCCGCTGTGCTGCACCGCAGGCACTGCACCCGCCGTCGCCCGGCCACCACGCATGAGCGCGCGCGTGCCCTTGGTCCATGCCGCATCTCCGCGTGCCGCACCACCGCACGACGCCGAGGCTACTTCGCCTTGCCTTGCGTGCCCTGCAGCACCGGCTAGGCCACGCCCCCGTCGTCGAGCAGCCTTGCCTCCCAACCGCAGCACAACCGCCATGGCCGCTCGCAACTCCAAGCCGTCGTTGCACTCTGCTGCTCTAGGCAAATCTCCTGCGGTTGCTCCCACGTCGCACGTCGCTGGGCTGCCAGCTGGCCGTAGCTGCTCAGCCCGCGGCCGCTGCTGGCCATGCCATCCCTCCGGCCATCGTCTGCACTGGGAGCCACCGTGTGGTCGACGTGCTATGCTTTCGCCCACCGTTGCCCGAACACTACGCGTGTGAGCGCACGCCCTCGGTCCGTGCCGTGTCTCCACCGTGGCCGCTTCCACCGCCCCTACCGCGTAGCTCTGCCATGGCCAGTCGTCGTTCCCGCTGGCTGGTGCCCTCCCGGTCCGTGCTCTATTTAGAGAATGAAGAAAAGGATGAAGAGGGGTAAGAATCCAAGAAAAATATTGTATAGGGTTGTTATTGTGAAATACGTGACTCGTGTGAATAGTATATGCTAGACTGTGGATCGGTTTAGTAATACTGTGGGGTCTTTTATGCAATTGTGGCATGCACCTCTAGGCCTTGGTTGCATGGGCCATGGTTGGCCTTGCGCAGCTAGGCCACGTGCGCCACGCTGTGCGCTGGGCCAGCCCTTTCCGTCGTCGCTGAGCTCCCCATCGTGGGCCGGCTTGCTTGTCCCGCACTGGGTCGCTGGCCGGTTTGCTCTCGCACGCTGGGTTTCTCGCCTGGGCCGCCCGCGCCGTTACTGTGGCCATCCTGGCTGCTGGGCCATCGGGCCACGTTGGGCCACGTGCGCGCCTGCCGGCCTTGTCTGGTTGCGCTGTTTTATTTTGTTAATTCAGCGCCTTTCAAAAATTGAAAATAAAGTGTAGAAAAATCATAAAAATGCCAAACCAGTTTTGTTTAGTTCCTAAAATCATGATCTATCTTATAGGGTATTTTGGTTCATAGAGTTTGATAATATCCTTGGAAGCTATATAATTAATTTAAGGTACTAATATTGTAAAATATAAACTTGTAGGAATTTCCATGATAAAAGGGTAATATTGTTGAATCTAAAATTTATACACTAGGCTCCTAGCAATATTAGGTACTCACTGTAATTTTGTAGCTCAATAATAATTAGTTTGCTAGGTAGATAATGATGCTCCAATTCGAATAATGATTAAATCGATAGAATGGAATAAAGAAACCATTTGGGTTTATGTAACGAAAATAATTATTGGGAAATAGTGTCTTATCCGACAATGTGGATATGTGGCCTAAGTATGGACGTCATTAGGATGAGCTCGTTAGCTTGTGAGGTATGATCGGGTTTCTAAGCATTCGGCTATCGTTGATCATTTACATCTATGCATTTGCATCAATGCATATCATATAGGTACGATGATGGATCAACGGATCAATTGAAGGATGATTGGGAATCTGTACATGGTATTCTCTCCAGGAGATGATGCAATGGGGCTTTATATTCAGATGATGGTGGATGATCTAAAGATGTAGATACTAACTTTTTAATATATATCTTACCCAGGCAAGTCCCGATGCATAACCCCTACTCTTCTGCCGTGAAATTATATTTGTGCATTAAGTTTTAAGGAGTTGGATGAAACCCACTTGCATATATATCTTTATCCTATAAGTCTTACTAGTATGATAGGATCCTATAGAATGCTATGCTATAGGACTCTGGTAGAAGTCGAGTGATTGCCTGTCACTCGCGAGAGATAGGAAATATATTACTGTATTACTATCACTAGGAAAATAAAATGGTGGAAAGGAAAATATTGACCGGGCAGGGATATGGTTTGGGTATTGGTGGGTGTAAGAGGTTGTGTCGCCGTGGACGCAGGACATGGCTTGGTTACACTGCTTTCCCTGTCTATGTCGATTAAGGACCGGCCGTTGCATAAGACTCTAGGCAAGTCACAAACTTATTATCCCGAGCACATACTTGTGTATGGGCGCTTGGAAGACTTGTTGCTCTTTTATTGGGGATCTGGCTCTTTCCAGACCGACTGTCAGGGTTTTGTTTTGGTCGAGGAGGTCCTTGCACCGCATTGAGTCCGGAACTCAGGGGCGGGGGCTTGGAGTCCCAGTTTGGACGGGGACCTGGACACCCAGGATAGGAGTGATGAGGACATCACTCCTTCGGATGTACCCGCTGATCCTCCAATCATTATGCAAGGTCTAATGACCAGGGCTCGAATGCGTCAACTCAATTTAGAGGTGAGCTTGGTCTTAAGCGATCCTTTTCATACTTTTGAGAATAGACAACTACCTAATGATGTTATTTTGCTTAGGAACATTGGAGAGGGTCATGAGGGACTTAGAGGACCTAGTGGAGGCATGATGACCAGCAAGGACATCCAACAGAAACCGAAGGCCCGATCCAACATGATTTTGAGTCTGCCTCGGTCTCTAGGACCAGTCTACATTAAACTGGTCACCCAGGACGCATCCGGACTCTGTTTTCGACGATCCACATATGGTTGGAAAGCTAATTTGATAAGGAATACAATCCAAGTGGTCTCATATCGAAAGCCTTTCAGAATCAATAGGAATCATCAAAACAAGTCAGCGCCAAAATCTACCAGGGTGCTGCGACACCGTCTTTTGGTTCGTTGGACCGTGTATCGTGTTTGGGCCCATTAGGGGGCGCGTCCAGGGTAGGCGATGACCCTAAGACCTTTATAATCATACGTCGCTGCCGCTATTAGGTTTTGTGTTTTGCTTAGATTAATCTGTCAAGAAGAGTTTCGCCGTTCATCGATTTCTGAGACCCCAACTTCGTGAGATTAATCATTCATCTGCAATTTGGTTGCTTTCTTTCTTGTTCTTGCTTGTGTTCTTTGTTGCGTAGGCAGGGATTAGCCTTCTTGGTAAGGTCAACTAGATCCGTGTCTTGCTTGATAAATATAGGTGTTGTGGTGCTAAGATTACAGGGTTCGATCTTTTGATCTAAAGCCGGATCGGTGTGTCATTCTCCGCCACAACTATAGTTATCTCTATTTGACGGAAGACAAGGACCCCCATTCCCATTAAGTAGTAATCAGAGCTAAGGTATACCATCAGGTTCATATTTATCCCCTAGTTTGGAGTGTTTCACATTCATTCCATAGTCCAGTGCCATACTTGTTTTTTTTCTATCCTATAACCTTCCGTGCCATAGTCTTTGTATATTTTAGTTTCAGAGTTCGTTGTGTTGAGTTTGTGTCCTGGTCGAGGTCTTGTTGCTGGTTAGGTCGTGTTAGAATCCAGTTCGTGTGTTTTCCCCCATCGTTTCCATCAAATCTTTGCTGTTGTTACTAATTTTGCGCACATTTTTTCCGTTTTGTCCTCCAATTCGGAGCCAATTTTTAAAACTGGTCTAGTTTTCGCATACGAACTCGGATTTCGACGTTCCATATATCAAAATCGATCAGAAATTTTTTTTGGATCCATCCATCCCCTACTTTTTTGGGGTTGGAGATTTTTATTTTGGTAAAAAACTGGTCACAAGATCCTCTTTTCGTGGTCACAAGCTTTTTGTCGTTTTTGAGCACGTCTTCTGAAATTTTCATAGGTCACGTCTTTCACTTGTTTAGGCTCATATTTTCTGTGGTTACTTCTTTTGTGCTCTTAAGTGAAGGAAAAATATAAAAAAAAAGAAAAAGTCAAAAGAGGGGCAAAAAATAGAAAAAAGAGGGACAAAAGAGGAACAATATCTAGAGGAGCACATAGAGAAGGCCAAAGTGAGCAGTGTTAGCGTGTGCTGTCTTGTTCCTTATTTGTGTTGCTGTTGCTACCCACCATACTTGTTTTTCACACACCTGTCACCTTGCTATCCATCATACTTATTTGTCACACACCTGGTACTTGAAACATTTTAGACCAACAACGAGAATAAGTACTTTGGACTATAATTCAACATTACTTTCTGTTACTGACTTATGTGCCAGATATATATATTATTCTTTGTGTGCCTTCCAAGCTCCACAAACTCTTCAGATCAGTATAGAAAAAGGGTCTTGCAATCTCGGTACCACTGCCTCACAGGTATCACGAACCAGCCACCGGTTGTACCGCCCACTGCTTGTGTTGGTAAGAACTTTGTAAGAGCTTGGTAAGACGCTTCCACATACTGTGAAAAGTGACACCACTGCAACTGCAACCACATAGTCATTTGGTAGGGATAACTTTCACTGTTTGTTCCTATTTTTGTGTTTACAATAGCAGGAGATGATCAGACTAGAGATAACAATCCTAAGGGTTTCAACGAGTGTGTTAGCCAAGAGCAACTGCAAGCTATTGTAGAGGATACCCAAAAAAGGATGAATGAGGCCATTAGGAAGGCCGTCACTGATGCACTCATTGAACTCAACATTAGCAACAGCATGGAGAGATTGGACAAACAAATTTCCACGCTAACCGACAAGGTTGCTGAGTTGGAAACCTTTATGGCAGGCAATAACGATGTCTCCGGCAGCAACACCGATGGTCTCTTGCTAGAAGACATGGTGCATGATGCCAGTGGGAATATAGACCGAGCAGCCTTCCGACAAGCAAGATTACGACGATGTCTTCGCCGCAACACTACAGGTATGGGTGGTGTCCACCACCATCAAGGTAATAATCACCGTGTGCCCGATGATCCTTTTGCTAAGATTAAGTTCACAATACCATCTTTTTCGAGTCATTATGATACTGAGGGATATCTTGATTGGAAGATGACAGTAGAACAAAAGTTTAGCACCCACCTTGTGCCTGAGCATCCTAAAGTTCGACAAGCTACTAGTGAGTTCAAGGATTTTGCTATTATTTGGTGGAATGGGCTAGCTGCACAGGATGCTTTACCTGGTTCATGGGAAGAACTTAAGGTAGCTATGCGTGATCACTTTGTACCTCCTTATCATAGAGACTTGCGTAAGAAATTGATGCGTTTAGAACAAAGAGATAAATCTGTACAGGATTACTATGGTGAGCTCCAAAAGGGATTGATGCGTTGTAGTGTTGTCGAGGGAAACGGAGATTCTATTTGTCGTTTTTATTCGGGTTTGAGGCGTGAGATTTAGGACATTGTTGATTATAAAGAATTTAACACTGTCAACCAGTTGTTTTAGTTTGCTATGCTTACAGAAAAGGAATTGCAGGGCGTGAACAACAAAGCAAGGGCAAGGTCAGCACCACATACACGCCACGATCAGCACCATCTTTGGGGTTGATCAAGCCAACCACTTTTTGGCCACAACCACCAGCGAGCAAACGACCAACAGCCTCTAGAGTTTCCGCTACACCTAAGGCACCTCCCGCATGACCTTCAGATTCAGGTAAAAATTCTTTGCAGGTGCCTACCAAGAGTGCCTCATCCATTGCATCGACAGAACGCACTTTGGGCATTCAGTGCCACCGCTTCCATGGCATTGGTCATGTGCAGAAGGACTGCCCAATTTAGCAGGCATATATTGCTACAGAAGATGGTTACATCAGCACCTCTAATATTGAGGATGAAGAAGACCAAGATGGAAGTCCTTGGTGACGAGGCCACGATGGCCTATAGGAGCATCATTGTATAGCGGGTGCTCATCTCATAAGTCCAGCAACCGGAAAAGCTACAACACCATAACTTGTTCTAGATTTTCTTCATCATCAGCAACCGTCGAGCACGTGTCATTATTGATGGAGGTAGCTGCAATAATTTGGTGAGTTCTGAATTGATCAAGAAGCTTGGCTTGACCACACGCCCACACCCATGTCCATACCATATTCAGTGGCTAAATGATTCTGGAAAAGCAAAGGTAACACAAACTTGCAGAGTTTTATTTTTCATTGGTTCTTATGCTAATTCTGTTGATTATGATGTGGTACCTATACAAACCTATTCACTCTTATTGGGTCGTCCTTGGAAACATGATAATGATGCTACACACCATGGTAGAAGTAATAAATACACTTTTATGCATAAAGGAAAGAAAATTACTTTGGTACCTTTGACCCCTACTCAAATTGTACAAGCTGATAGAGAACGCGCTGCTAGTTTGAATGATGTTCAATCTGAAAATCAGCAAGTTATTAATTCTATTCTCCCACCTAAAAAGGATAAGTCTACATCTAATTCTAAGGCCGAGGGAATTAAATTGAAGGGTGGTGTTATGCTTGCAACAAAATATGACTTTGCTGAAATTTCTGATAATGATATTTGCTATGCTTTGGTATGCAAACGAGCTATGTTTTTGCTTGATGATATTGTTAGCACGGTGCCTCCTGCTGTCCTAACCTTTTGCAGAAGTATGAGGATATTTTTTCAGCTAAGATACCCCCAGGACTGCCACCTATGAGAGGGATAGAGCATCAAATCGATTTGATTCTGGGAGCAACATTGCCCAACCGAGCTGCCTATCGAACCAATTCCGAAGAGACTAGGGAAATTCAGCGGCAAGTCCAAGACCTTTTGGACCACGGGTATCTACGTGAAAGCCTTAGTCCTTGTGCTGTTCCTGTACTTTTGGTTCCTAAGAAAGATAGAACTTGGCGTATGTGTGTTGATTGTAGAGCCATCAATAATATTACTATTTGGTATCGTCATCCTATTCCTAGGCTAGACGACATGCTTGATGAGTGTAGTTCTATAATTTTCACCAATATTGACTTGCGAAGTGGCTACCACCAAATTAGAATAAAACTTGGAGATGAATGGAAAACCATGTTTAAAACCAAATTTGGGTTGTATGAGTGGTTAGTAATGCCTTTTGGTTTGACCAATGCACCTAGCACTTTCATGCGCTTAATGAATGAGGTTTTTAGAGATTTTATTGGTCGTTTTGTGGTAGTTTACTTTGATGATATATTGATTTATAGTAAGTCTTTTGATGAACATATGGATCACTTACGTACTGTTTTTAATGCTTTACGTGATGCACATTTATTTGGTAACCTTGAGAAGTGCATCTTTTGCACGGATTGAGTTTCTTTTCTTGGCTATGTTGTAACTCCATAGGGAATTGAGGTGGATGAGATGAAAATTGAAGCCATAAAGAGCTGGCCAGTTCCCCAAACCGTCACACGGGTGAGGAGTTTTCTTGGTCTTGCAAGATTCTACCACCGCTTCATCAAAGATTTCAGCACCTTTGCTGCCCCGTTGCATGTGTTGACGAAGAAAGAGGTGGTGTTTCATTGGGGAAAGGCACATGAGGAGTCCTTTGACACTTTGAAGGACAAGCTCACACACGGACCATTGCTGCAACTTCCAAATTTTGGTAAGACTTTTGAACTAGAATGTGATGCTAGTGGAGTTGGTATTGGGGGTGTTTTGATGCAAGATGGTAAACCCATTGCTTACTTTAGTGAAAAATTGCATGGTCCTGTCATGAATTATTCCACGTATGATAAGGAATTGTATGCACTTGTCCGTTCTTTAGAGACGTGGCATCATTATTTATGGCCTAAAGAATTTGTTATTCATTCTGATCATGAATCACTTAAGTATCTTTGCTCTCAACATAATCTGAATCATAGGCATGCTAAATGGGTTGAATTTATTGAATCTTTTCCTTATATTATCAAACACAAGAAAGAGAAGGATAATGTGATTGCTGATGCTTTGTCTAGATGATATACATTGCTGTCCCAACTTGATTGTTGGATTTTTTTTGGCTTGAATCAGTAAAAGAACAATATGCGCTTGATCCTGATTTTAAGGACGTGTTGCTAAATTATAGAGAGGGGCGTACATAGAATAAGTTTATGATCAATGATAGGTTTTTGTTTAGAGCTAACCGCATATGCATTCCAGTTGACTCCGTTCGTCTTTTGTTGTTGCAGGAGGCACATGGAGGCGGATTGATGGAACATTTTAGAGCTAAGAAGACAGAGAAGGTGTTATCTACACATTTCTTTTGGCCTAGGATGAGGCAAGATGTAGAATGGTACGTGGCTCGGTGCACCACATGTCAAAAAGCTAAGTCACGGTTGAACCCACATGGTTTGTATATGCCTCTTCATGTTCCTTCTACTCCTTGGGCCGATATATCTATAGATTTTGTATTGGGTTTGCCAAGGACTAAGAGGGGGGGATAGTATTTTTGTGGTGGTTGATCATTTTTCTAAGATGGCACATTTTATCCCTTATCATAAGAGCGACAATGTTGTTCATATTGCTGACCTTTTCTTTCAAGAAATCATTCGCTTGCATGGTATGCCTTCTACTATTGTTTCAGATCACGATGCAAAATTCTTGAGTCATTTTTGGCGCACTTTGTGGAACAAATTGGGGACCAAGCTGCTGCTTTCTACAACATGTCATCCCCAAACTGATGGGCAAATGGAGGTAGTGAATCGAACATTGTCCACCATGTTGAGAGCAATTTTGAAGCGTAATTTGAAGATGTGGGAAGAGTGTTTACCGCATGTGGAGTTTGCATATAACAGGGCGGAACATTCCACCACCAAGGTAAGTCCTTTTCAGGTAGTGTATGGTTTTAACCCTCGCGCTCCTATTGATCTTTTGCCTTTATCGACCACTGAAAGAACACATAGTGATGCTAGAGAGCATGCTGATTTCATTCATAAGTTGCACGAAACAACTAAAGCAAATATTGAAAGAATGAATGAAAAGTATAGAATTGCTGGTAGTAAAGGTAGAAAAGAAATTAAACTTGAACTGGGTGATTTGGTTTGGTTACATTTGAGAAAAGATAGATTTCCTAAACTACGTAAGTCTAAATTAATGCCAAGAGCAGCTGGTCCTTACAAGATAATTGAGAAAATAAATGATAATGCCTACAAACTTGAGTTGCCACCCCAAGTTTGGGGTTAATCCCACCTTTAACATTGCAGATCTGAAGCCTTATTTGGAGGAAGAAGATGAGCTTGAGTCGAGGATGACTCGATTTCAAGAGGGGGAGGATGATCAGAACATCACTCCTTCGGATGTACCTGCTGATCCTCCAACCGTTACGTAAGGTCCAATGATCCGGGCTCGAATGTGTCAACTCAATTTAGAGGTGAGCTCATTCTTAAGTGATCCTTTTCATACTTTTGAGAATAGACTACTACCTAACGATGTTATTTTGCTTAGGAACATTGGAGAGGGTCATGAGGGACCTAGAAGACGTAGTGGAGGCGATGATGACTAGCAAGGACGTTCAACAGAAACCGGAGGCCCGATCCAACGTGATTTCGAGTCTGTCTCGGTCTTCGGGACTAGTCTGCCTTACACTGGTCACCCAGGACGCATCTAGACTCTATTTTTGATGATCCACATATCGTTAGAGAGCTAATTTGATAAGAAAGCCAATCCAAATGGTCTCACATCAAAAGCCTTTCAGAATCAACGGGAATCATCAAAACAAATCAGCGTACAGAATCTACCAGGGTGCTGCGACACCGTCTTTTGGTCCGTTGGACCGTGTATCATGTTTGGGCCCATTAGGGGGCGCATCCAGGGTAGGCGACGACCCTAAGACCTTTATAATCATACGCCACTGCCGCTATTAGGTTTTGAGTTTTACTTAGATTAATCTGTCAAGAACATTTCATCGTTCAGCAGTTTGTGAGACTCCAACTTTGTGAGATTAATCATTCATCTATAATTTGGTTGCTTTCTTTCTTGTTCTTACTTATGTTTTTCGTTGCGTAGGTAGGGATTAGCCTTCTTGGCGAGGTCAACCAGATCCATGTCTCGGTTGATAACTAGAGGAGTTGTGGTGCTAAGATTGCATGGTTCAATCTTTTGATCTGAAGCCAGATCGGTGTGTCATTCTCTGCCATAACGATAGTTACCTCTACTTGACGAAAGATTAGGACCCCTATTCCCATTAAGGAGGGTGATGGGTTAGTCCTGCTTGTGCCCGGGGTATAAGCGGGGCGTGTGTTTTTGAGGTACCCAGCTAGGGGCATTGATTCATGAATCGTTGGACGATTCGGTACGGCTTGTCTATGGCCTAGCACCGTAGTAAGAACTGAAAGATGACAGATGGAACAGAAAAAGGAACTCTGATTGCTTACCACCTGCTTGAAAGTAGTACAGGTGCTTACATAGAATGGTTAGTTAATGAACCAATGCGGCTGTTAATAAAAATCAAATATAAGGACGCACCTTAGTAATGCTTCCTGCAAAGGCAATAAACCCACAAGCTAGATAGCCTTGCATATCCTTGGAGTCTTTTTTTTCCTCCCGTTGGGTAAGTCTTGCTGAGTACAATTGAGTACTTAGGGTTTTATTCCCCCTGTTGCATGTGACAGGTGGATGCTAGAGCTGACCCTTGTGTGTGGATACCTCCTAGTGGGCTCAGCGAGGATTCCTTTACGCTGCGGTCATAGTTGTTATTTATAAATCTCACCAAATACTTTTATAAATGAAAGTTTCATAATCTGTTGTCGTAGTTTATATATCAATACTTCATCATGTCATGATTAGATATTCAATTCCGCTATAATTCTGATCACATGTTTATATTCTGCTATTCAGTTAAATTGTTCATAACTCTGATAACATGATTTCATTCCCCTATTATAATAATAAATATTATACTCTGAGATACATGTAAAGTGATGTAAGAAATGGTTAAGAATGATGTGAGCTTTATTCTCTCATCTGTGATCCTGATGGCAAAAATGTGGATTTTCGGGTTCTCCCCTGGGGTGTGCCCGACGGGACCGAGTAATTTGGTGTTCTCCTTTGGGTGCTTAGTGTCTAATGGAAGACAAGCACTCCTGGGAGGCATTAGATTAGGCGGTTATGCCACAGCATCCCACCAAGGCGAGGCCAAGTTGAGCCCACCTGTCGCACCCCGTCTCTCTCTTTCTCCCTCTGCTGCCGCCGTCGAGCTGCGCCATCAAATTACCTAGCAAGCGATTCACTTCATTCGATTCATCGCATCCAAGGCTTCACCATCATGTCCTCCCACTACCCGACCCCACCTAGCCTCGAAGCGCACATGGCCAAGCTCCAATTTTGGAGTTTCCCTGCCGCCATGTCGATAAGGCCACGTCCGACTGTGGATGTGGGTAGCCCTCCTACCCCCCCCCCCTCCCGAACCAATTCACCTGCACCACTAGCTTCGCGTTGCCTCCCTCTCCACCTTGCGCACGTTAGTGGAACCATTATCGCCTCCTCGTCGTCGCTGACGCGACTGTGCCGTCGTGGTGCGCTGCCGCATGTGGCCAGCCCTCCTCTGTCATCCTCCACCCCAACCGTCTCCTCAGCTAGGTCCACGGTAGTCTATCGATGCTCTCTCGCTAGCTAGTTAAGTTCTTAGGTGCTCTAGATCACCGGGGCAGCTGCGCCATCGTCGCGGACGGTCGCGCGATGCTACAGCTTGCTCTAGCACGTCCCGCCACCCCTCGCCACCGCTTAGCGTAGCCACCAAGATCGGAGATGGTGATCGACCCGTTAGGTGGGCCCGCGTAGGTCCCTGGTGGCCGGTGTAGGCGCTCAGTTCCATCGCTGGCCGCACCACCGTGCATTAAGTTGCCGAGGGTGCGCGCGGTGGAATTTCAGGAAAGTCAGGGGGTTAAGTGAGAAGTTCTGAGAGAGGAGAAAATAGTGTTAGTACTTAATTATAAATTGGTAGGAGTTCGAGGTCTATTTTGCAAAATCGCCAGCGCGCGCGAGATTCCCCCGCCGCGGGCTATCTCGCGCTGTAGGCTGACCTCGCGTGGGCCGCACAGTGGGCCACCGTGTGCTCGCGCGCGCGCTGTGTCGCGTGGGCCGCGCGGGAGAATTCGTTTTTTTCTTTTTCATAAGGAATTAGAAGTAGTTTTCTAATTTAATTTTTGGGCCGATGTTTGGTAAATCATATAAAATCATGTAGGTGTCCAAAAATTATGAAACAATTTTGTTAGGTTCCTAAAATTGTGCTCTATCTGTTAGTGTATTTAGTTCATATATATACATATTGATACCATGAGCTATTAAATTATTTGAGAGTGCTTAATATTATTAGGTTAAATATTGTAGGAATTTTTGTGGTAAATTGATGATAGCTTTAGTCCTGAAATTTTTATGGTAACTTCATTGTATTATTATGTGCTCACTGTAATTTTTGTAGCTTTGGAATAGACTAAGCATTATGGTAGTTAAATGCTCTTTGTTTCAAATATACATTAAATCATTAGTAGAAATAAAGATATATCCTTCATTTATAAAGCTAGATGTTTGTTAGTTGAACCTAACTCTTTGCTTGGTAAAGATGATAGTTAGCTTAGTACCTTAGTCATTAGAGCTAGCTTAGTAGCTTAGTATACGTATTCTTAGTTTAGGAGTTACTATTGTCTAAATGCTAAGTGTTGCATCATCATCGTATGCATGTAGAGAACGAGTTGGCGAAGATCGTGACCACCGGCGATCACGAATTCGAGGAGATCGTTGAGGAGTACGAGGAGGAGATTCTCATGCAGGAGGTCTTGGAGCCGCCACTGACTGACTTTGCTAACACCGCGCCTGTCCAAGGCAAGCCCCGGTGTATAACCCCTCATTTTGGATAATCACTGTTTATATATGTTATGTGCATTTATGTTACAGGAATTTTTATGGAAACCACATGTATAGATATACATGTCCTAAGAGTCTTACTTGTACAGGTTCGAATAGCTGCTATGCTTAGGTTTTCGGTAGCGTGAGTAACCTGTCGTTACTCATAATAGGTGATTATTATAATTACACTCATGATTAAATGATGAAAAGGAAAAATAGAGACAGGACAGGTATATGGTATGGGTATTGGTGGGTGTAACAGGTTGTGTCCCACAGCCAATGGGGCTTAGCTTGGTTACACTGTTTTATCTGTTCATGTCGATTAAGGACCGTCTATTGTTGTGGATGGTAGTCAAGTCACAGACTTATTATCCTGAGCATATACTTGCTTATGGGAGCGGGAAGACTCGTTACGCTCTTGTCGTGGGTTTCAACTCTTTTTGGATCAACTGATTGGAGGCAGGAAAAGGTGAAGGTCTACGCACCATGCTGAGACCGGGTCTTGTGTAGGGGGCTTAGAGTCCAAGTTTGGACGGCGACCTGGACCTCTCGACAGGAGTGAAATAGGTTGGTCTTGTTTGTGCCTGAGATACAAACAGGGTGTGCGTTTCGGGGTACCCAGCTGGGATACATTGGTTCACGAATCACCGTTTCTGTGAGACGGTACGACTTGGCTATGGTCTAGCACCGTAGTAAGAACTAGAAGATGAAAGATAATAAAATGGTTCTGATTGCTCAATCCTTTCTTGAAAGTAGAACATGTGCTTACCTAGAATGGTTAGCTAATGAAGTAATCATGACTGCTAATTAAACTTGATCTTAAGGACGCACTTCTAGTAATGTTTTTCGTAGACAAAAAGAAAACAGCAAATCCATATTGCCTATCATACTCCTTGGAGTCAGGAAACAATTCTCACTAGTCGGGTAAGTTTTGCGAGTACATTGTGTACTCAGGGTTTATTTTACTCCTGTTGCAGGTGCAGCTTGAGAAGTAGTTCTTGTTTGGAGGATTCTTCTGGTGGGCACAGACGGATCCTTGTATCGTTTCCGCTATATGTTTATTTTCATTCCGCTGTTTAATTATCGCACTCTGAACTATGAAATTGTAATGAATAATTTTCAAGAACTCTGGTTGTATGAAATAGACTAAGTATTGTAAGCTCGTACTCATTATTGGATTCTGGATGTAAAACGTGGATTGTTTCGAGTTCTCCCTTGGGGTGTGCTCGACGAAACTGTCCGATGTAGCTCACTTTCGAAGTGCTTAATGTCTAGTGGAAGACGAGCGTCTCTAAAAGCGTGTTACTTCGGGCGGTTCTGCCACAGGGCGACTCGCCGGAAGCCGCCGCCATCGCCCTCTCTCCGGTGGCATGGAGTCGCGGAGGGAAGGAGGGAGAGGGGGAGGGAGAGAGGGGTAGCTCGCCGAAAGCCGCCGCCGTCGCCCTCCTCTTCAGTGACATGAGGGTCGCGGAGGGAGGGAGGGGCGACAGGCGGGGGACGCACGGCTCTAGCGGGGCGGCGTCACGAGTGTCTCGGGGTGAGCGGCGGCGAGCGTCTCCGTATGGAGCAGGCTGAGTGACGTGAGGCAGGTGGATGAGGATAAGGCGAGGAGAGCGAGTGGAGGAGCGCGAGCCATGTCTGGAGGTGAAGAAGCGCGTCGGACGCTAGACATATAGCATTACCGATTTTTCTTCCATGATAAGGAGTACCTGCAATATACTAGTGCAGAAAGTTACAGAACATAGTGGAATCTAATGGCGATATGAAAATGCTACGCGCGTACGGCCAGTAATGCGCCATCAGAGCTCGGGGCATGTGATAAGCCTATCAGGCACGCTGGCTTGCTCGAGCTTTGAACTGGTAAACAGAACAGCTTATCTTTATCATTTGCATGCCAGGTATCGTGGTACTAACTCCATCCGTCAAGAAAATATAATTCTATAATAATGCTCAATCAAAGTTTTTTAAAAAATAGCTAAATTTATATAAAAAGATATTGGTAGCTGATATGTATCACTAGGCTTATTATAAAATATATCTTTTCACAATATATATCGTCTATTCAAAGTCATTGATGATATTTTTTATATATTTTCTGTAGTTAAAGCTGAGGTAATTTGACTTACCAGACTTAGGGCATGTTCCATACTATGATTTAATTGTTAGCTAGCTAATTTTAACTCAAATTAGCTCTAGTCATCTAAACAGGAGGACTAATAGGTGACCTATTTTTTTTAGCCAAGTCTTTAATTGGCTGCTAGCCATCTAGCTAACCAACCACATCTAATTTGAGCGTTTTCGTCCAACTAGTAACCAACAATGTGTATCAATAGGCCCTTAGGTCCCATTTGGATCCATACGGCTAATAGTTAGTTGTTAATAATTAGCTCCTTGGATCTAAATGGGTTTAGCTAATAATTTAGCTAATTGTTAGCTAAATACCAAACTAAGGTCATGTTTGGATCCATAGGACTAACAACTAGTTGATTAATTTTTAGTTCATAAGGATCCAAATAGGCAGACTAACTGTTAGGTCACTAGTCATGAACTAGTGTTAGTCCATAGATACCAGCTAATAGGACGAGTTGTTAGTCCTAGTTTATTCAAATATACCATAACATCTATTTCACTAGTTGGATCAAAATAGATAATGGTAACTAATAATATTAGCTATGGACTATTTGCTACCTAGCTATTAGCAGCTAACGAACCTAAACAGGGTCTAAGCTCCGTTTCGATTTATGGAGCTAATAGTTAGCTGCTAGTAATAATTAGTACTTTAGATCCAAACGGGTCTAGCTAATTGTTAGCTACTATCTAACTAACAATTATCTTACTAATTGGGTTAACCAACCAATAGTTAGCTAGCTAATATTAGATATTATGTACTAACTAGTTACCTATTAATAGCTAATGGATCTAAATATGACTTTAGATTTACATATTTTTATTTCTTTAGACTTTAGACAGAGGGAGCTAGTACGTGCATCAGAGCCGTCAAGTGTATATTTCCCTCCGTGGTCAGAGATCTTCGTCGTCACGGCGTCGATTAATCTATCTGGGAACACACGTATCTTTATTTTCCGGTTTCCCTCGCCACTGCCCACGTTTTTTAATACAATACTCACTCCGTACTAAAAAATAAAGTTGTTTTGGACAGCGACATGATCTCTAAAGCATAACTTTGACTACTTATTTTTATAAAGATATTTATCAAAAAATGATATATGTAAATTTTTGTGAAAGTATTTTTCAAGATAAATCTATACACATGGTTTTTACATTTCCAAACTCAACAACTTAAAAGCTATTCATGATTTATATTCCCAATGTTTAACCCAAGTTTATCAAACGACTTCATTTTTTTTTAGCACCGAGGAAGTACAATGCAAATGGAAAAAGCAAAACTTTCAGAAAAAGATCGATATCTCCTCCGTCTTGACCACTGACTCGAGGTGACGCAAGCTAATTAAGGAAACGTGATCAAAATACGGACTCGGACGCCGACTGCCAAAGACTTCCAAACTAGAGACGAAACTCTGAAACTCCTGCGTTGTCTGTTCTTCCAGAGACGTGCACCATGCCTGCACGAGCCTGATGAAGAGCCCAAATGCTCAGGCAGCCTGGTTTTGTTCAGACATCCACCGTTATTATTATTTTTTTCGAAATCAACATCGTGACAATCATATTGAAATCATCGGTCACGTTCGTTTATCTTATAATCCGTCTTTTTTAGCTTCTTTTTTCAACCGGAACAGTGTTTTTTTCTCACAACAAATCAGCCGGAACAGTATTTCGGCTCGTTTTTTCAGCGAAACGAACAGGCCATCGTTTAATCGGCATGGTTCACACACACACAGTCCATACTACAACTCCTTGGGAGTGCCTTCTTTGAATGAACATCCTGATGACGATGGTCTGGTCTGATGCAGCTACGCTGGCCGGAGCAGATTGTCGACTTGTGGAGCACGTGGCCCTATCCGCTGTGGTCAGTGGTCACCGGAACAAAATATTATTGCAGCCTTGAGGCCAGTCCAAGGAAAACAAAATAAAGGATCAAGAGATGATAAAAAGGATGAGACGAATGAGATCTCAGGATTTGGACTGGGTTCAACCGGGCCCGCTTTCCCGTCAGAATTGACCGGCCGAGAGCCGTACGTCCCTCTTGCTTTTGCAGGCATGCATGGATTTATTTAAGATTTTCAGGTTCACAACCACTTAGTTTACTACATTAGGTGGTGTTCGCTGGTCTGGAGGAAACCGGTCAGCCAGCTGGTTCCCCTCACGTGGCACTGTTTATCCATTCAGCCGAATAGTGTTTTTCTCTCACAACAAACCAGCTAAAACAGTGTTTTTCAGCCAAGTTTTAGACCAGCGAACGGATGGGCGTGACAACAATCAAACCTCGTATGTCCATACGATTCGCGCGTACTGATTTGAACGATTTCATTATAAGCGTTCGCTGCAGCAGTGAACGAATTAAGAACAAAGTAGCAGTCAGAAATCGTCAGGGAAAAAAAGAAAGAAAGAAACGCCATTCATCAGAAAAAGAAAATTATGCTAGATCGCCGTCAGGAACTAGGGAATGCGATTCGGTGGAAATAATAGGCAGAGCACAAAAGAGGAAAGCATGCTGTCCAATCGTTCGGCGCAGGAAGATGCCGTGAAGCCGGACCGTGGGGGGTGGCCTTCAAAAATGGTGGCTTTTTATTCCGCCTCCCAGCATCACCAGGAGGGTGAGATTGACCGCTGCAGACGACTAGTACCCACGAGGCACGAGAACGTACTACCTGCCACCCGGGGAGACGACAGCGAAATCTCTCCATGCACCACCGTCCAAGACTCAAGTCGTCTTGGAAGGCATCGCTGTGCACGAGAGGAGACCTTGAATAGTTCAGTGGAAAAAGGGAAGCTGCTCCGCTGTGCTGTGCCGAGGCCTGCAGGCCAGGACTTCAGGAGAGGAGCAGTTCCACTTTGCCTCTTCAGGCTCGTGAAGAAAAAAGAGAGCAGATGCTAGAGTGAGTCGGGTGGCTCCAGCTCGCGGCCACCTCCCTTTCAGTTCAGGCTTTCGATCTCACGGCTCAGAGAGCGGCTCACGGCAAACGGCAGAACGGCACGGCCTCACCTGGGTGAGGTCCGACCTGTAAATTCCATGCATCGTGTGCGCATGAAATTATTGGCCACAAAGAGAGAGAGAGAGGCACGAAATTGGAACGAGTGGCTGGGAGAAACAGTTGACCTTCCGCGTATATAAACGTTTCGGTTTTTAATTTAATCACCTGTTTTATGACCTGAACAAGAACAGTGACGGTGCGTATCTTCTTTTTTTTATACGAATGGAACTGTCTTATAAGAGTTTAAAACTGTACATAATTCCTGGAACGGTGACAGCTCCATTGCTTGTGTTTTTTTGGGCTGGGTAAGATGAGCAATGATTGTTCTAAACAAAGCACTATTTGGGAGGCAGGTGATGATTTCCCGCGGCTTGCATCGTGCTATTTGTATTAGAGTAATCAGTAGAGCAGAGATGGTAGGGGCAACCTTGACCCTTGGGACTTTTTTTTTGGCTTTCTCCTTCAATTTTGGAAATTAAGTCTCACACCATCAATCAACTATCAAAGGTGCTGCTCCCTCTGTTCTGTAATGTATAGGCTACTCCCTCTGTCTTTGTTAGTTTCTTTTGATTGTTGCGGTGGTTACCTAAGCCCTTGCTATTTTAGGGTGGCTGTTGCGTAGTTGCTTTGCGGTTGTTTCATTTTACTATTTAGTCTGGACGTATTATTATTTTTAATATAATCAGCAACTCATATGTTTAATTCTTTTTAATAAAATATTTTTTATCCAAATCAAAATTCTCTAACTTTGATTGAGAAAAAAAAAACCATTGAAGCATGTTTCGTTGTAAACTAAGTGGATGTTGTATATGTTGATGCATTTTTCTTTAGAACCATTGAAGCATGTACCACGAATGTAAATGGTATGTTCGACCAATGTGCTAATTAATGGGGTACAAAGTATAAACACTGTTTATTGATAGTGGCAGCAGCAATTTGCTGTGGACTATGGCTGACAAGAAATGAGAATGTTTTTATTAGTACAAACTAAAGACCTTTTTGCAGGTCTTATTCAGGGAGATTGAAACTAAGCGGTTATAGATTGAAACTAGACTACAATCTCACTAATTGTTGCGCTAACACATCAATGAGTGCCATTGTCAAGGTTTGAACAGGCGTTAAATCGATCTTTTCATACAAAACTTTGGATCTAACCGAAACGATCGGAACCCAACTGATAATCTAAGCAAATGGGCTCCAATTCTTGACCACGGTGCCCACAGCAAACGGATTTCGGATGTGCTCTCGCAGGACCACATTATGCCTATTGAGCGAGAAGGACAAGCACTCGCCGCATGCGCGTGAAAGCAACACGCATTACTGGAACTCTTCTATGTAGCTACATTGTGGCCATCTTTTTTAGATCCCAAAAGAACTCTATCTTGTATACCGTCCTGCCACCCATGATCTGATCATATCATGCCAGAGATGGATGTATCAGTTACCTAGCACTAAGCAAATTAAAACTATCACGCTTGCCACCGAAAAGAAAATGTAACAAACTAACACAAATATAAATAGTACTAGTACACAAATCACCATGAAGCATAACTGCGGAATGGTCTCCTGGCCATTACTCTAGGTGTGAGTGTAAGGCCATGTTTAGTTACCTCGGATTCCATAATTTGGCACTATGCAAAAAGAAGATTTCCCGTCACATCAAACTTGCGGTACATGCATGGAGTACTATATGTTGACGAAATCAAAAACTAATTGCACAGTTTGGTTGTACTTTACGAGACGAACGTTTTGAACCTAATTAGTCAACGATTGAACAATTATTACCAAATAAAAACAAAACTGTACTGTAGCTACAATAGCACAGCAAATTCGGCGGCACCGGTCCAGTAATAACTCGCTGCGTGTAGTGGCGCTGATGTGAGTTGCCGAGGACAATCGGGAGCAGCGGGAGGACTTGCGCCTGCTGTCAGGCGTCAGCATCTTCAGCACCTCGTGCCCTCGTGGGGCTCCGCCCCGCCCGCTGACCAAGCCAGCTGCCAGCCGCAGACAGAGGCACAGAGGACCTAGGCCTAGGGGTGGAAGGCGGCTTGGCGGCTCGGACCGGCAGGGTTGGGCCAGGCGGCCACGTCAGCAGGCGTGACCTTTGAAGTCATCATGCATCATGCATCTCGCCAAGTCGAATTTCCCGGTTGTTTAATCAGTCGTCCCCTCTTTCTGAATTCTGAATCGCCGTGCAACTGCAACTGCTCTTTCAGCCTTTTGTGGCCGTGCGGCCAACGGAAGGAACGCGCGGCTGGCTGTAGTTTGTGCCAGGCAGGCATGGCAGGCCTCGAGAGCGAAGAGGCCAAAGGATCCGTCTCATCTTCCAAAGAGAGACCACCAAAACGGGCGCCGGCCGGTTATCCGATGCCGTTTCGAGCTCCACGAGGAGTTTTGGTTCGTTGCTACGCAGTGAGAGGGCCCAGCCGCCCAGGCTAATCCCCCGATCCGAGAAGCCAGCCTGCGCAGGCTGCGGCCTGGTCAAACCGAAATCTGAACGAGGACACACACCGGCCGCGCGGGCGTACCGTATCCGGAGCATTTGTTTCCCGTTGAACCGAGCAAGGAAGAAAAAAAAAAAAGAAACGCTCCAAGCTGAACGCCTTGTGGCCTTGTGGGTGGTGGTACGGCGACGGTGGCTGGCACGCGATATTCTCCGATCTTGGCCCATCTGCCGAGGACGCGCCGGCAGTGAAACCCAAGCGAAACGACACCGTGATCTGCATATGCTCCCAACGCCTGCCCGCCATGCATCCACTGGGATGGGGAGTAGGTGGTGGAATTCATGCAGCAGTTGCAGGTGCAATACAGGACGGCCAACAGCTCCGTTTTTGTACAGCATGTACTAGGAGCTAGGAGAGAGCAGTATTGGCAAGATCGCGAAGAAACGAGCTCTCAGAGAGCACAAGACACTGCACAGGACGTTGCACAGGACGCTTCGATGCACAGGACGCTGCATAGGACGCTCCGATGCATAGGACGCTGCACCGGACGCTGCACCAGACGCTCCGATCAAGCAACAGTAGAGTCAATAGTAGTGACCGGACGCTGCACAGGATGCTGCACTGGACGCTCCGATGCACAGGACGCTGCACCGGACGCTGCACAGGACGCTGAGTGCCAGAGTCCGGTCAACATCAGTAAGGTTCCAGAGAGCCATTTTTATGACCGGACGTGTCCGGTCAGTACTGACAGGACGCTGGTCAGAGTCCGGTCAGTAGCAGAAAAGCAGGATTTCATCCCCAACGGCTACTTTCTCAGTGGGGCTTATAAAAAGACCCCCAACCGGCCATTTGAGGTGTGTGGAGCTAAGGAAACATACCAAGGGTGTTGATACACCATTTTAGTGATCTCCACTTGCATAGAGCTTAGTGATTCACTAGGTGATTAGCGTAGGTGCTTTACGAAGTGCTTAGGTTGATTAGACCATCGCTCATGCGCTTGCTCTAGGTTTAGGCCTAGTATTTAGTGAGGTTTGCATACCTCTTACCACTCGGTGCTTGTGCACACCATTGTTGTACATCAGAGGGGCTTGAAGTCTTATAAGATCACACCAACCACGTTTGTGGTGTGGCCGCCACCGTGTACCGGAGGGAACAAGGCCCGCAGCGTTTCGGCCGGAAGCTTGATAGTGAAGACGGCGGGAGCATCCGGGAGAGGCTTGTCGAGAGGCACGTCGGAGACCCACTTGCGCGTGGGGAAGGCCTGAGGCTATCCACGGAGTTACCCGACCGGGAGCTTGGCCCTTGCGAGGGATTCCTTGTGAGGGGCTCCAATGAGGACTAGGGGGAAGCTTGCGTGCTTCTCGATACCTCAGTAAAAATACCGGAGTCGTCGATGGGAGTTTATATATCTCTACCTTGCTCTTTACCTTCCGCATTTACATTGATTGTATTACTTCTTTTGTGGTAGAGATAGCAACACACTAGTAAAACCGTAGTTGCACATTTAGATAGTTCATCTTTTGCATAGGTTTTGCTAGGGTTAGAAAAAGAGGCCATAGTTTAGAGTTAGAATTTTAAGTTACCTAATTCACCCCCCCCCTCTTAGGCGTCATGGTCACTTCAATTGGTATCAGAGCCGGTTGACTCAATTTGGATCTTTGGCTTAACCATCGTTGAGCCGACGCTATTTAGAGTGGTTGGGATGGATACCGCTAGACCTCCTCACTTTAACGGCACTAACTTCCCGTACTATAAAGCTAGAATGGCTTATCACCTTGAGGCGGTTGATTTGAGTGTATGGAGAGTCACTCATGACGGGATGAAACCCATCAAGAATCCCGAAAAACCCACAAAGAGTAATGAAAAAGAAATACACTTCAATGCTAGAGCTAAAAATTGCTTGTTTGAATCACTTAGTATGGATGTTTTTAACCAAGTATTCACTTTAAATGCAGCACATAAAATTTGGTTAAAACTCTAAGAGCTCCATGACGGCACAAGCAATGTCCGTGAGCAAAAACATTGTCTAGCAAAGCAAAACTATGATTCCTTTACTGTGAATAATGATGAGCTTGTTCGTGATATGTATTCTCGTTTGAATCTAATTATTAATGAGCTCCATTCTATAGAATTATTAAAGCTAGATGATGCGGACATCGTGAGGAAGATCATCTCCGTACTACCACAAAAGAAATATGCAAGCATCATCACCATCCTTCACAACATGGAGGACTTGAGCAACATGACCCCGGGCATAGTCATTGGCAAGTTAGTGGTATTTGAAATGTCATGTAAGATGGATCAAGAAGAAGCCTCTTCATCAAGCAAAGACAAGGCTCTCGCATGTAGCAAGAAAAGGAAGATGAAGGGCAAGCAAGTTGAGATAAGCTCAAGCTCAAGCTCCTCAAGTGAAGATGAAGAAGAAGATGACGATGATGATGATGATGAAGATTCAAGTGATGATGATCAATCTTCCTCCTCCACCTCCGACCTTGATGAAGAATTAATCAAACTTATCAACAAGGTGGAGAAAATAATCCAAAGGCTAAATGTCAAGGGTGTGCCCATCCAAATCCAAGATTTCATTTTCACAAATCAAAGAAATGAGCAAAGAAAAAGAGGATGTTATGGATGCGGCGAGTTGGGGCACTTTGTGAAAGTTTGTCCAAACAAGCCCACACCCAAGATAAAGAAGAAGGCGTGCAAGAATCAACCTCTCACGTCAATAAGGTCATGGGATGATTCTTCAAGTGAAGAAGAACCCCATCACAAGAGGCGAGGCCGCAAGCACTCATCATCAAGCTCTTCTCGTGTGTGCCTTATGGCACGAGGTAACGAAAGCTCTTCCTCTAGTGAGAGTAATAGTGATGATGATATGCCTTCTTATCATGAAATTGTGGAAGAAAATCTTAATTATGCTAAAGCTTGCATTAGTCAACAAAAGAAGCTCAAATGTTTAAAAGAAAAGCTAGATAGTTCACAAAAAACATACAAAACCTTGCTTGAACAATATGAGAACTTTGCTAATTTCAATGTTGAACTATCTACTAAAATTGAGAAACTTAAGGCTAGTGCAACAACAAATGCATGCACAATCAATGATGAGCAACTTGTAAAGAAAAATGAAAAATTAAAAGAAAAGTTAGCTAGCTCACAAGAAGCATATAATAGTTTGCTTGCTAAAATGGAAACCATGTGCAAATATTGTGATGAGCTAACTAATAAAGTTACCAATCTTGAAGCCGTTAGCACAACCCCCACCAAGGCATCTAAAAAGAAAAGTTATATCTTTAACTTGTCTAAAAAGGATGCCTCTACTTCTTGTAATGATTTATGTTTAGACTCACCTTTGTGCAACCAAGTTTGTATTGAGAAAGTTGTTGTAGATACATGCACACAAGAGGTTGCAAAGGAGAATGAGCAACTCAAGCAAAAAGTAGCTCGCCTCACCAAGGACTTGACTCAAGTAAAAGGCAAGGCGAAGCAAACCCAACTTCATCAAGATAACACCATCAAGGGAGTAAAGAAGCTTGATGAAGGACAAACTATGGTTTATTACGTGTGCCACAAGGAAGGTCACAAGTCCTATGAGTGCAAGGTGAAGAATGGGGGAGGAGCAAAGAAGAAAGAGAAAAAGCAAACAAACAAGCTCTCCAACACCTACACCAACAAGGTGGACAAGAAGGCCTCCACACCTTATCTCTTAAAGAAGAAAAATAACAAGGTGGTGGCCATCAAGGTGAACAAGCAAGCCAACAATGGGGTCAAACGCTTTTGGGTGCCAAAGGAAATCATTTCCAACATGAAAAGCACCAAGAAGGTTTGGATCCCGAAAGGGAAGTGAGAAGTCCAATGGACTTCGGGGAAATTGGAGACTTGGTAAAGTATGGGTGTATTTCATGGGGTACATCATGATGGACAAAATCATTGCCAAGTGGGTTAGTGAATACTATGGACCCAAATTCCCCTTCCTATATTAGGTAACTAGATGTTATTACTCTTTAATTGGTACTTCTTTCGGTTTGTATTTCTTACAATTTGATATCTTAAGCATACTAGTTACTATTCATGCCTATGTTTGCATTTGCATGTTTATATTTTTGTCATGCATACATTAGGTATATCTTATGGTAGGCTTGCTCGGTCTCATTTTTAACCCTTGGAGCAAACCTACATGGTTTAAAATTGTCTAGGAGCACGGCACATAGCTTGTCTTACAATTGTTCATCTAATATGTGCCAAAGTCTAAATTGTAGATAATCTCTCCCGAATATCATTTTTGAAAATGATTCTCACATTCATGAGATGTCATCTTTCAAGTAGTATTTTGATTCTAAAATCAATGTGCATGATTCCTACAAAGTATTCTACACTTGTGTGCACAAATTTAGGGGGGGTTACTCTACAAGTTGGATGCCTTGAGACTAATACATTTTCAAGCTTATCATGTGTGTAGTAGTCTCATTGTAAGGAAAATGGAGTCCCCGGAGCTAAGCATCATACTTCAAATATCCACCACCTATTGCAAGTGGTAGAAATCAATTTGGTTTTCACATGTGGTATTTCTAAACCAATATAATCATGTTAATTTTATTTTGATTTTTATATGCTTTCTCCATAGATTAAATTCCCTTGTGCAATAATGTGCTAATTATGCATATACTTTGCTTTCTATCATATGTATGCATATATTTAGGGGGAGCTTAATCTATATAATGTGAGAGTCAAACGTTGTGATCTATTCCACTCTTCATACAAAGGATCACGAAGTTTGATCCTCCCTTGTGCTACTAATGTCTTCCTTTTCGGTGTTTGATTCCAAAGGGGGAGAATTTAGAGAACCAAAAGCAAGCATTATTTATTGGACCTATTGGTCTACAAGTGGCAATGGTTCGAGAAAGGGAGGATAGTGGATTATGGATTAGTCTAAGTAATGGGGAGAACTTGTAGGAAACAAGGCTTAAATCCATAATGCCACATGGGAACATTTGCAAGGGCAAGATAAGGTTGCATATAGTATCTTTTAGCATCACATAATCATGTCCCTTGCATTGCATCCTAGAAAGTAGATAGTTTTTCAATTTCAAAAATTTTATTATTTGCTTGCTTTGGTCGTGTTGTCATCAATCACCAAAAAGGGGGAGATTGTAAGGAAAATGGACCCTAGGCCCATTTACTTTGGATTTTGGTGTTTGATGACTAACACAACCAAATTGGACTAATGAATTTGTAAGTGTTTGTTTTGTAGTTTAATAGGGTGCAAGACGTGACTTGGACAAAGACGACGTGATGATCCGATGATCAACACCATAAGCAAGACCTTAGGAGCATAAGAAAAGACACAAGATATCAAGCAAAGTCCAAACACGAAGATAGGAACCAAGCCGGACGCAAGATTGTGAAGAAACGAGCTCTCAGAGGGCACATGACGCTGCACAGAACGCTGCACAGGACGCTCCGATGCACAGGACGCTACATAGGATACTGCACCAGACGCTCCGATCAAGCAACACCAGAGTCAACAGCAGCGACCGAATGCTGCACAGGACGCTGCACCGGACGCTCCGATGCACAGGACGCTGCACAGGACGCTGAGTGCCAGAGTCCGGTCAATATCAGTAAGGTTCTAGAGAGCCGTTTTCATGACCGGACGCGTCCAGTCAGTACTGACAGGACGCTGGTCAGAGTCCGGTCAGTAGCAGAAAAGCGGGATTTCGTCCCCAATGGCTACTTTCTCAGTGGGGCCTATAAATAGACCCCTAACTAGCCATTTGAGGTGTGTGGAGCTAAGGAAGCATACCAAGGGTGTTGATACACCATTTTAGTGATCTCCACTTGCATAGAGCTTAGTGATTCACTAGGTGATTAGCGTAGGTGCTTTGCGAAGTGCTTAGGTTGATTAGACCATCGCTCATGCGCTTGCTCTAGGTTTAGGCCTAGTGTTTAGTGAGGTTTGCATACCTCTTACCACTCGGTGCTTGCGCACACCATTGTTGTACATCAGAGGGGCTTGAAGTCTTGCAAGATCACACCAACCGCGTTTGTGGTGTGGTCGCCACCATGTACCGGAGGGAACAAGGCCTGCGGCGTTTTGGTCAGAAGCTTGATAGTGAAGACGACAGGGAGAGGCTTGCCGAGAGGCATGTCGGAGACCCACTTGTGTGTGGGGAAGGCCCAAAGCTATCCATGGAGTTACCCGACCGGGAGCTTGGCCCTTGCGAGGGATTCCTTGTGAGGGGCTCCAACGAGGACTAGGGGGAAGCTTGCGTGCTTCTCGATACCTCGGTAAAAATACCGGAGTCGTTGATGGGAGTTTGCATATCTCTACCTTGCTCTTTACCTTCCGCATTTACATTGATTGTATTACTTCTTTTGCGGTAGAGATGGCAACACACTAGCAAAACCGTAGTTGCACATTTAGATAGTTCATCTTTTGCATAGGTTTTGCTAGGGTTAGAAAAAGAGGCCATAGTTTAGAGTTAGAATTTTAAGTTGCCTAATTCACCCCCCCCCCTCTTAGGCGTCATGGTCACTTCATTATCAAAGTGCCACTAGATACTCGAACTCATTGTATATGCATTTAGGATCTAGTGGAAAGCTAACACCCTTAAAAATGTTTGTAAAAAATATGCTAACACACATGCACAAAGGTGATACACATTATGTTTAGCACTTGGGAGCAAGGGTTCAAAACTTCATCATAGAGTGTGGACAGTCCGACGGTGCCATCGGCACCCTGTATAGAAGAGATAGGGTTTCACAGAGTGCACCGGATGACCGGATGCTAGGGTCCTACGTCCGGTCAGTGGCGCACAGTGAAGGTTGCCCTCAGTCTCTTGACCAGACGTAGGCGACCGAACTCTGGCTAAACACTATTTACCGTTCAGTCGTACTGATGTGGCGGCACACAGAGAAGATGGAGAATGACCAGACGCTGAGTGAGTCCGATCAGGCGTGATCGGACGTGTCTGGCAGCGACTGAAACCTTACTGGAAACGACCGGACGCTGGGGTCCTGCGTCCGGTCACGTTCAAGCAGCGCATCCGGTCACAACTTAAATATACTAATGACCGTTGAGATCGGGTGATCAACATTTGAAGCATGGACCATGTGGCGTGCATCGCACGACCAGACGCTGGGGTCCTGTGTCCGGTCGATCTGACCGGTGCGTCCGGTTGCCCCGACTTTTCAAAGAACAGAGAGCCAACAGCTCTATTCATGGGCTCTTTCTATTTAAGCCCCATGACCGGCTCAAGCTCACTCTCTTGGCCGTTTGCATTGACATAGCAACCTTATGAGCTTAGCCAAAGCGCTCCCACTTATCTCCATCATTGATTCATCATATTTGTGAGATTGGGAGAGAATCCAAGTGCATTGGCGTGCACCGCAAGCTATTGTATAGTACCAAATAGGATACTTTTCTTGTAACCCTACCCCTCCAGAGTATATAAGAAGAGGCAGGGGTCCCCTAGTGGATAGATACATACATCTACATCTCAATACAATACACCAAAGACATAGGACGTAGGGTATTACGTCGATCAGACGGCCCGAACCTATCTAAATCGTTGTCTCTGCGCCTTGAGTCACCATTCGGTTCCTGATTACACGTACCCTCACTGATCAATCTACCTTTATGGGATACCCCTCGGAGGACTGCTAAGCATCTTGTGTCGACAGTTGGCGTGCTAGGTAGGGGGTGTGCGTGCTGATCCATGGTGAACCAGATGGGATCTCAAGACTTACATCCTAGCGAGATCGACTTTCATCTTGCCTACAATGTCTACACGGAGATTTGTTGCCGAACTCAAGTCGTCGTGCGAAGACCAACAGCCCAGATCAAAAACTCATCGCCCGTCGGGTGCTCGATGTCAACGCCGACCAGATAATGCCATATGCCGCCGACCATATGTTCTGTCTAAAGTTAAGTCACGCTTTAATATTTTTCTAAATATTCCCCAATCTCCATATATCGCCATAATGTTTCTCCGAGCTGTTTTCTCTAGATTTGCTATCCAAATGATTTTCCGAACCCCCGAATAGTCATGTTGATGCTCAGATGCCTCTAGAGATGGCCCTGTCTCTAGCTCCTCCCTACACATGCTACGGGCTCCGCGCTCTACGTTATGGGTGGTCGGCAGCAGCTCCTTGGTCACATCTGTTCCTCCTACACGTGCATAGGCTCCGCGCTCGATGTTATGGTTAACAAGCTAGCTAGGGCTAGAGACTCAGCTATACACTAACTATTCGGGCGATTTGTATTAAATATAAGTACATCTTCACACCAACGGATCGTCGAGCTGCATATGCTATTTCATCGCCATTGCTGATTTTTCTCCGGAGTTCATATATTTTTACATCATGTACTACCCGTTCTATATATTTATATTGCAGGATCATCGTCTAGGTGATCGGATCACCTAGTGCTCGGACTTCTCCATCGATCACCTAGTCAGACCGCTAGGTTCATCAACTCCATTGCTGACTAGTTGATCGGACTGTTCGTCGGTCGCTTTTACTCAATGCTCACTTCATCGCCGACCAGTTGACCAGACTATTCGTCGCTCATGCTTCATCGCCAACTACGTCGGTTACTCCTCGGTGCTCGGATTCTTCGTGCTCGAGGACTAAGTGGGCACACTTCACTGCATGGACGTCGCCAGCTACACCGGTGCTCAAACATCGCCAGCTACACTAGGGACTCCTCGGTGCTCGGATATCGCTAGCTACGCTAGGGATGCCTCGGTGCTCGAACATCGCTAGCTACGTTGATGCTCGAACATCGCTAGCTACACTAGGGATGCCTCGGTGCTCAGACATTGCCAGCTATGTTAGGGACTCCTTAGTGCTTGGACATCGCTAGCTGCGCTTGGGACTCCTCGATGCTCGGACATCGCCAGCTATGCTAGGGACTCCTTAGTGCTCGGACATCGTCTCCTATGTCGAGGACTCCTTGGTGCTCAGACATCGCCAGCTACGCTGAGGACTTCTCGGTGCTCGGACATCGCCAGCTACGCCGACAACTCCTCGATGCTCGAACATAGCCACCAATGCCAGGGACTTCTCGGCGATCAAACATCGCCCTTGGTAGTCAGATCTTGCTATGTCTCATTGGTATGCTATCAAGCTGCTCCATGCTATTCGGATTAGGGTGCTAATCTTAGGCAGCACGTCTGGGGTCTTAATACGCCCATGTCGGACGACGTTGGTAAAGCTTTTAGACTTCTTTTTCTTTGACCCCGCTACAAGATTCATTCTTCATCTTCCAGCAGGCTCGGGGACTAAGTGGGCACACTTCACCTTACGGTGAATGTATGGTTTTCTCATCTCGAGGCAACGCTCAAGGACTAGCTGCCTGCTCAGCTGGTCTTCTACTTTCTGACCCTGGCATCATGTGACTACGTCACCTACTATTAGGCTTGGGACTAGCTGTGGGGGTATGGCACCTGGTACCCACAAGACAAGACATGGGCCGCACCATCAGAGGTGGCCCAGCCCATAAGATCAAGGCGTGCACGACGCTGCTCGACGTACACCACAAGCTATTGTATAGTACCAAATAGTATACTTTTCTTGTAACCCTATCCCTCCAGAGTATATAAGGAGAGGCAGGGGTCCCCTAGTGGATAGATACATACATCTACATATCAATACAATACACCAAAGATACAGGACGTATGGTATTACGTCGATCAAATGGCCCAAACCTATCTAAATCGTTGTCTATACGCCTTGTGTCACCATCCGGTTCCTGATTACGCACACCCCCACCGATCAATCTATCTTCATGGGATACCCCTCGGATGAGTTGGTGATTGTTCGTGACCATCTCCGATGATTGTGAGGGGACTTGTGCCTTCCTCGGCGGAGCACCGAATGGTAACACTAGTGGATTGCTCATGTCATTGAGTTACCTTACTTGTGGGTAGGTTCTTACGGTATCCAATTGTGTGGATGAGGTTTGTGAAACACTTCGTAGCCACCGAACCACCAAGTGTTGGTCGACATAATGGGGACGTAGCGTGTTGGCAAGCACGTAAACCTCAGGAGAAAATTAGTTTTCTCTTGCCCCTTGGTATTCTCCCGGTGATTGAGTTAGTATACATCTTGTGATTGGTTCACTCCTCTACGTGGCAGTATAATCACCTTACTTACTTATTTACATTCTCGCAAATTAGTTATAGCAAGCTCTTTAGTGTAGCTAGAATTGAGAGCTTGCTTTGTAGCTTAAGTTCATCTAGTGAAGTTCTTTAGTGTAGCAAGTGTGAGAGCTCTTGGTGAGTTGTGACTTAGCAAATTGTGTGTCAAGTGATCATAGTAACTAGAATTATTGGATAGATGGCTTGCAACCCTTATAGAGCTAGAGCAAGTTTGCATTTTGCTATTTGTCATACCAATCAAATTGCTCTAGTTGGTTTATATATTTTTTAAATAGGCTATTCACCCCCCTGTAGCCATATTAGGACCTTTCAGTGGTGGAGAATGGGTACATGATGCAGGATGTCCTGGACGGACCGTCCATTGACGATGTTGGAGGTAATGAGCAAGAATTGGGGGTCAAAGGGGAAGCAACTCAAAGTAACATGGATTTGGACAGTCAGTTAACGTAGGACTAGTTTCATTCAAGTCAAGTAGGTTGTATAAGCAATGACTTCAATGTGAACGAGTTGGAACTGGAAGAGGAGGAGCAAAAGGAGGACATGATCGATGATGTAGTTAGCAGTGATTTAGACGATTCAGATGATGACTAGGGAGGTAGACATGCTATGCCCACACTGGTTGATGCCATGCTAGTACCTATTTATGGTATGCCTTTATCAGTACCAACTAAGGTTTTGCATGCTATCCAGGCTCAGGGTAGACTAGTCACAGATTTGCCAGCAGATGATACCCCCTATAATTCATGGGGCAGAATTAGCAAAGTGAAGCAATATGTTCCACAACCACCTTACACAGCGACTGAGCTTGAGCAACTAAGGTCGATGAACATACCTTTCAGGGGTGTTCTGAACTATAGGGATGCCAGCATGATGAACATGACAGTTTGTGACACCGGTCTCTAGATGTGTAGGAAATCAGTGTATGATCATGAGAAAGAAATCCTTAGTAAGGGGATGATATTCAATACAATGTCAGAGATGAAGCTCTTCCTTCAGGACTATGCTGTGTATCACCATAGGCCGTACAATGTCACTTATTCGGGATAGGAGTTGAGGTACCACGTGATATGCAAAAATGGTTGTATGTGGAGGTTAAATGTACGAAAGAGACAGAGTGATGGCAAGTGGAGGATAAGTAAAGTGGTTGAACCCCACACTTGCCTAACAAATAGGGGGAAGGAAAATCATTAGCAACTCACTACACGTTACCTTGCCTGCCGTATATTGGGGCTCGTTGATGACAATAAAAATATTTTGGTGTCTTCATTACAACAGTCCATATATGCATTCATTAAGTATGATGTGAAGTACGGAAAGGCTTGGCGTGCTAAGCAAATTGCCCTAGCAATTCTTTAGGGTAGTTGGGAGGAAGCGTACAACAGGGTGCCCTGCATCTTATGTGGAATGCATTACCACAACCTTGGCTTAAAATGGTTTATGGACACCAGAGGGATGTATTTTCAGGACCCATTGAGGCATATCCTCTATCATGTGTTCTAGTCGTTCGCGCAAACGAAACATTGAAAGCTCTAGTTTGGTTTTGGTGAATTGATGAAACCCTAAGTGCTAACCTAGCTTATCAAGTGTTCATGAGATAGGTAGCACACTTCAAGTGGAGAAGCTAATGAAGATCATAACATGACAATGGTGATGGCATGGCAATAATCAAGGGCTCAAACTTGAAAAGAAGAAAGAGAAAAACAAAAAGATCAAGGCAAAGGTATAATTTGTAGGAGCTATTTTGTTTTGGTAATCAAGACACTTAGCGAGTGTGATCACATTTATGTTTGATAGCCGTACTATTAAGAGGAGTGAAACTCGTATTAGAATGCGGTTATCAAAGTGCCACTAGATGCTCTAACTCATTGCATACGCATTTAGGATCTAGTGGAGTGCTAACACCCTTGAAAATATTTGTGAAAATATACTAACACATGTGCACAAGGTGATACACTTGTTGGTTGGCACATTGGAGCAAGGGTGGAGAAGTTAGAAGTGAAAAGGAGTTGGTCGCGAAGATGTTGGCGTCGGTCAACTGACCGGACGCTGGGTCTGAAAGCACCGGACGCTGAATACCTGTGTCCGGTCGCGTTGACTGGCGGTACAGAGGCTAGGGTTTACCACCGGACGCTGGGCTGTGTCCGGTCGAGGTGGACCGGACGCGTTCGATCGAGGAAAACTGGTTTTTGACCCTTACTGTACTCGACTGAACGCTGAGGCTCCAGCATCTGGTCAGTTTTGCCGGAGCGTCCGGTCAGCTTCATAGCTGTTGAAAACTGACGAACAACGTTTGAAGCTGGTGACACATGGCGTCCATCAGTGGACCGGATGCTAAGTCCAGGGTCCGGTCAGTTGGACCAAAGCGTCCGGTCAGAGCGCAGTATGCCCAGTGAAGGGGTACAACGGCTCTATTTCGTGGGGGCTTCTATTTAAGCCCCATGGCCAGCTATGGCTCAGATCTTTGGCCATTTTCATTGACATAGCAACCTTGTGAGCCTAGCCAAAGTCCTCCCTCTCATCTCCATCATTGATTCATCATCATAGTGAGATTAAGAGTGATCCAAGTGCATTGCTTGAGTGTTTACATCTAGAGGCACTTGGTGTTCATGTTTCACTGTGGATTTCGCTTGTTACTCTTGGTGGTTGCCACCACCTAGACGGCTTGGAGCAGCGAGGATCGTTGAGCGGAGGGTGGTGATTGTCTCTGGCTCTGATCGTGGTGATTGTGAGGGGTTCTTGACCTTTCCCTGGTGGAGCACCAAAAGGTACTCTAGTAAATTGCTCATGGCTTGTGTGATCCTCATCTTGTGTTGGTTGTGCGGCACCCTATTGAGGGTTTGGCGTGTGAAGCCAATTAGCGCGTGAACCTCCAAGTGAGTGAATCGCCACAACGAGGACTTGCTTGCCAGCAAGCAAGTGAACCTCGGTAAAAATCATTGTGTTCATCCTTTGATTCTGAGGTGATTGGTCTTCATTGTTATTCATCTTTGTGATTGATTGGTTCACTCCTCTACACGGTGGTATAACTATCTTGATTACTCTCTTTACATTATCGCAAACTAGTTGACAAGCTCTTTAGTGTAACTAATTGTGAGAGCTTGCTTGCTTGGTTGGTGTGGCTCTTTAATTAGCCTTTGAGAGCACACTAACATAGGGTAGTGTCATGCCTCTTGTGTGAATCGACACTATCTAAACTAGAATTGTGGTAGGTGGCTTGCATTTTGAGTAGGCTAGTGTAACACTTGCTTCGCCTCATAATTGTCTAACTATTTTGTTAAGTGTTGTTGTAGAAATTTTTATTAGGCTATTCACCCTCCCTCTAGCTATTAGGACCTTTCAAGTGGTATCAGAGCAGAGGTCACCGTTATTTGAGGCTTAACAACCTTCGATGTTAAAATGACTCAAATCAACAACACCAAGAAGCCACCCTAATTTGATGGCACAAATTATCCTTATTGGAAGTCAAAGATGACCACACATATCAAGTCAATCAATAGAAAGGTGTGGAAGGTGGTAGAAACCAAAATTGAGATTGGTGATCCGGAGAATCCCACCGCCGCCGAAGAAGTGCTTCTCCAAAACAATGATATTGCTCTAAGTGTCATTCATGATGCAATTGATGAAAGAACATTTGAGCAAATCAAGAATATTGAGATGGCACATGAAGCTTGGAAGAAGTTGGAAGAATTATTTGAGGGCACTCAAGCCGTGAAGGGTGCAAAGGCATATATCCTCAAAGAAAAGTTTGCAAGCTTCAAGATGAAGGAGGATGAGAGTGTGCCGGAGATGTTTCATAGGCTTCAAGTGCTTATAAATGATCTCAAAGCACTTGGAGAAGAGGTGAAGGACAAGGATTTCTCCCACAAGTTCTTGAGATACTTACCCTCAAGATTTGGTACATTGGTCACTATTCTAGTGAGGAGTGGTTTGGACACCATGACACCAAACCAAGTGTTAGGAGATATAATGACCGATGATACTTATAGAGATGATGATGAGAAGAAAGAAAAGAAGGAGAAGAAGGATGAGAAGAAGAAAAGCATGGCATTCAAAGCCACATCATCCAAGGGCAAAGAAAAGCAAGAAACTTCAAGAGGTGTACAAACAAGATCAAGTTTGGCATTATTTTGTGAACACTTCTCATTTGTGTCATCCATTGAACCAAAGAAGATAGATGAAGCATTAAAGGATGTTGATTGGGTAAATGCTATGCATAAAGAGTTGAATAATTTCACAAGAAATTAAGTATGGGAGTTAGTAGAAAGACCAAAAGGACACAATGTGATTGGAACCAAATGGGTCTTTAGAAACAAGCAAGATCAAGATGGGATTGTAGTAAGGAACAAAGAAAGATTGGTAGCACAAGGCTATACTCAAGTTGAAGGTCTTGACTTTGGAGAAACATATGCCTCGGTTGCTAGATTGGAAGCAATAAGAATCTTGCTAGCCTATGCTTATGCTCACAATATCAAGCTCTATCAAATGGATATTAAGAGTGCATTTCTCAATGGTTATATCAATGAAGAAGTATATGTTGAGCAACCTCCCGATTTTGAAGATGATAAGAAGCCCAACCATGTATACAAGTTGAAGAAGGCATTGTATGGCTTGAAGCAAGCACCTAGAGCATGGTATGAGAGATTGAGGGACTTCCTCCTCTCTAAAGGGTTCACCATAGGCAAGGTTGACACCACTCTTTTCATCAAGAAGATTGGAAAAGATCTATTTGTATTGCAAATCTATGTTGATGACATCATATTTGGATCAACCAATCAAGAATTTTGTGATAAGTTCAGAAAGATGATGGCTAATGAGTTTGAAATGTCCATGATTGGAGAGTCGAGTTACTTCCTTGGTCTTCAAATCAAGCAATTAAAAAATGGTACATTTGTGAGTCAAGGCAAGTACATCAAGGATATGATCAAGAAGTTTGGCGTGATTGATAGCAAAGTCATTAGCACACCAATGGGAACCAATGGTAACTTGGATAGTGATGCAAGTGGAAACATGGTAGATTAAAAGTTGTATCGGTCTATGATTGGAAGCCTACTCTATGTGACCGCATCAAGGTCGGATGTCATGTTTAGTGTATGCATGTGTGCAAGATTTCAAGCCTCACCAAGAGAAAGTCATTTGAAGGCTACAAAGAGGATATTGAGGTACTTGAAGCATACACCAAATGTTGGTTTGTGGTTTCCCAAAGGAGCAAAGTTTGAGCTAGTTGGTTACTCCGACTCAGATTATGCAGGATGCAAGGTTGAAAGGAAGAGCACCTCGGGCACTTGTCAATTGTTGGGAAGATCACTTGTTTCATGGTCATCAAAGAAGCAAAATAGTGTTGCATTATCAACCGCCGAAGCCGAATACATATCCGCTGGTAGTTGTGCACAAGTACTTTGGATGAAGGCCACTTTGAGTGACTTTGGAATCAAGTTCAAGAAAGTGCCATTGCTATGTGACAATGGGAGTGCAATCAAGTTGACAAATAATCCGGTTCAACATGCAAGAACAAAGCACATTGATGTCCGCCACCATTTCATAAGAGATCACCAACAAAAAAGGGACATTTGCATTGAGAGTGTAGGCACCGAAGATCAACTTGCCGATATATTCACCAAGCCGTTGGATGAGAAAAGGTTTTGCAAGCTAAGGAATGAGTTGAACATATTGGATTTCTCAAATATGTGTTGATGCACCCCCACTCATATGACATGCCTCTCCTTCGAGCAATCCAAGGTAAAAGATTGATTGGCATGACATACATCCTTGCTAAGGACATGTTTAGTGCATCTAGTCATATTTTCAATCTTATTAGGACCTTGCAAGTGGTTCTATCTTATTAAGCTCATTCATAAAAATCAAATGATTTTGATGTCTATATGGTATCTCTATTGCTTCTATACTTGACTTGATCTAGTGATGGCATATGACATGTTTATAGGCTTGTAAACCTAGTGTTTAACCTAGAAAATAAACTATAAGTGTTTAACTCAACATGGTACAAGATAACCCTTATTTGGAGGTGTGAAGAAGCTTGTCCTTGGATCAAACCGAGTTAAATATCTTAGGTAAATGATCTAGACTAGACTAAATTTGGAAAAATGATCCTCACCCCATTGATTGACATTGATAATCTCGACCCTACAAGTAATACTATCTACATTTAGAACCTTTGTGGTCATTGATGACAAAGGGGAAGAGAAACAAAGATATGGGGGAGAGAAACAAAGATAGGGAGAGAAACAAAGATAGTGAAAAAGGGAAAAAACATAAAGATATCTTGACATATGACATAGGGGTATGACATAGGGGGAGAGATATGAAAAAGGAAAGGGATCAATTAAAATTTTGAGCACACAAGTAGGGGGGGCAAGCTCATGAACTTGTATGGTGCATTTGAATGTGCATTTCATATATTTGCTTGCATGGCACAAGTATTAAACTTACACATCCATGCTTGTGTGATGAATGTTAGTTGTTCGATTGAATGATGAAATGAAATCACTAGATAATTTTCATTTCCAAGCAAGTCTTTACAAGTGATTTCACTTCCAAATGTTTTCCATGTGGTATTACACTAACCATGGTGCTAAGGATGGTATTATGGTGCACTCCGATTGGTATCACGCTTCAAAGGTCCATCTTTTATACCTTAGCATCATTTGGTAGACATTGACTCCTATATTTCCTATTTAAGCATATGTGCAAGCTTATCCAAACTCTTAGCACATATGAAAGGGGAGCAATTGCTACTACTTGGGGTTCATGAAACTTGTCCATATCCTTTTATAATTAGTAAATATGCTTGGGCAAGCAACATGGATTCAATTGAATTCTAATTCATATCTTTGTATAAGGGTTTTCATCAATTACCAAAAAGGGGGAGATTGAAAGCTCTAGTTTGGTTTTGGTGAATTGATGAAACCCTAAGTGCTAACCTAGCTTATCAAGTGTTCATGAGATAGGTAGCACACTTCAAGTGGAGAAGCTAATGAAAATTATAACATGACAATGGTGATGGCATGGCAATGATCAAGGGCTCAAACTTGAAAAGAAGAAAGAGAAAAACAAAAAGATCAAGGCAAAGGTATAATTTGTAGGAGCTATTTTGTTTTGGTGATCAAGACACCTAGCAAGTGTGATCACATTTAGGTTTGATGGCCATACTATTAAGATGAGTGAAACTCGTATCAGAATATGGTTATCAAAGTGCCACTAGATGCTCTAACTCATTGCATATGCATTTAGGATCTAGTGGAGTGCTAACACCCTTGAAAATATTTGTGAAAATATGCTAACACATATGCACAAGGTGATACACTTGTTGGTTGACACATTGGAGCAAGGGTGGAGAAGTTAGAAGTGAAAAGGAGTTGGTCGCGAAAGATGCTGGCGTCGGTCAACTGCACCGAACGCTGGGTCTGAAAGCACCAGACGCTGACTACCTGCGTCCGGTCGCAGTTGACTAGCAGGTATAGAGGCTAGGGTTTACCACCAGACGCTGGTCTGTGTCCAGTCGAGGTGGACCGGACGCGTCCGGTCGAGAAAACCGGTTTTTGACCCTTACTGTACTCGACCGGACGCTGAGGCTCCAGAGTCCGGTCAGTTTTGCCGAAGCGTCCGGTCAGCTTCATAGCCTGTTGAAAACTGACGAACAACGTTTGAAGCCTGGTGACACGTGGCAGTCCATCAGTGGACCAGACACTGAATCCAGGGTCTGGTCAGTTGGACCGGAGCGTCCGGTCAAAGCGTAGTATGCCTAGTGAAGGGGTACAACGGCTCTATTTCATGAGGGCTTCTATTTAAGCCCCATGGCCGGCTGTGGCTCATATCTTTGGCCATTTTTATTGACATAGCAACCTTGTGAGCCTAGCCAAAGTCCTCCCTCTCATCTCCATCATTGATTCATCATCATAGTGAGATTGGGAGTGATCCATGTGCATTGCTTAAGTGTTTGCATCTAGAGGCACTTGGTGTTCGTGTTTCGCTGCGGATTTCACTTGTTACTCTTGGTGGTTGCCGCCACCTAGACGGCTTGGAGCAGCAAGGATCGTTGAGCAGAGGGTGGTGATTATCTCCGGCTCCGATCGTAGGTGATTGTGAGGGGTTCTTGACCTTTCCCCTGGCGGAGCGCCAAAAGGTACTCTAGTGAATTGCTCGTGGCTTGTGTGATTCTCATCTTGTGTTGGTTGTGCGGCATCCTATTGAGGGTTTGGTGTGTGAAGCCAATTAGCGCGTGAACCTCCAAGTGAGTGAATCGCCACAACGAGGAGTAGCTTGCCGGCAAGAAAGTGAACCTCAGTAAAAATCATTGTGTTCATCCTTTGATTCCAAGGTGATTGGTCTTCATTGTTATTCATCTTTATGATTGATTGGTTCACTCCTCTACACGGCGGTATAACTATCTTGATTACTCTCTTTATATTATCGCAAACTAGTTGACAAGCTCTTTAGTGTAACTAATTGTGAGAGCTTGCTTGCTTGGTTGGTGTGGCTCTTTAATTAGCCTTTGAGAGCACACTAACATAGGGTAGTGTCATGCCTCTTGTGTGAATCAACACTATCTAAACTAGAATTGTGGTAGGTGGCTTGCATTTTGAGTAGGCTAGCGCAACACTTGATTCGCCTCATAATTGTCTAACTATTTTGGTAAGTGTTGTTGTAGAAATTTTTATTAGGCTATTTACCCCCCTCTAGCCATTAGGACCTTTCAAACATGCATTCTAGTTTTGTTGGCCAGTCGTACTTATTGATGGTACTTTCCTAACAGAAAAGTACAAGGGCACCTTGATGATGGTTGCTGCTGTTGATCCTAAGGACTAGATAGTATCTATAGCTTTTGCTTTGGCAGAGGGAGGATAACAATGAATCATGGTCATGGTTCATGTGGCTTCTATGTGTACAAGTGCTTGGCCCATCTCACACTATATGTTTGATGTCGGACCATCACCCTAGGGCTTCTTAATGCTGCAGCTGAGTATATAGATGGGTTCCCGCCTCTAGTGCATAGATGGTGCATGAGATACTTTGCCACTAATTTTTGGCTGGCGTTAGAGGAAGAAGGAGGTATGTGACAAGGTAAAGGCTCTATATTGTGTATGTACAGAGCACCAGTTCAAGAAGACAAAGAGAGAACTAGACAAGATGCTAAATGAAGCAGGAAAGGCCTTGGTTAGAGGTGTAGATGGAATAAAAGGCTAAGTGGGCGTTAGCATATGACGAGGGGGGTTTCAGGTATGGCATTAAGACCACTAACTCCTCAGAGTCTTTCAACCATGTATTCACCAAAGTTCGATCAGTTGCCTGTGTCTAGAATTGTTGAGTTATCCTTTCATAAGTACAACGAATATTTTGTCAAGAGGTGAGAACTTGCAGCAAAGGAATATAGCTGAGCAGGGGCGTTTTGGAAAGGCCAGAGCGGAACATTTGAAGGAGGTCGAGGAATTGGCCAAGCAGCACACCGCCAAGCCGTATAGAACCCACAACCATATCTTTAGTGTACGTGGCAAGGGTGGTACAAGCTTTGGGCGGTGAATGTTATGGTGGACGAAACTACCGAGTTGATCTTGAAAAAGTAGAGTGCAGTTGCAACGTCCCTCAGATCATGCATGCTCCTTACTCTCATATGATCACGGTCTGCTGGGTTTGCGGGTATAACTATGAGGATCTGCCATATATGTCACCCTTGTATCTCCGTTTGAACACCATTAGTATTTGGGAGAGGAGCTTCGAGCCATACCTTGATCCGACATAGTGGCCACCTTATCATGGTTATGACTACGTGCCGCATCCGGATCTAATGAAGGTAGACAAGGGTAGGAGGATGAAGAGGCGACTTAAGGGGGACATGGACGCTATGAGAGGGTACGGACGAATACATGTACAGAGGGAGAGACTTCAACGAGACCCGTGACAGGAATCTTTGCTCCGTTTGCAAAGAACCTGGTCACAAGGCAAGCAAACATAGAAGACAAGGGTAGCAGGTGCATATAGCATATATTTTATTATATTAATGATAATTATTTGCTATGCTATTTAAAACTACTAGTTAGTACATTGGAACATTAGGAGCTATGTTTATTATGATATATATTTATTATCTAATTTTGCATAATAGTTTATTTCTTTTACATTTACTTTGTTTTTATGCACTAATGTTCCATCATATTATAATACTCTTAATGTTTGTTCTAACATATTCATTTTGAAATTTGAACCAGGATGGGGGATCACCATCCGCAGTACCCCATTCTTGAGGTGCACTACGACAAGGACCACCGAGCCAAGCACCTGTCGGAGCTTCAGGAGGACTTGGTACCTCTTAGACTACGCACGCACCAGCCGCACCAGCTAGGACGAGCGATACCGGCCGTACATACAGCGTGCCAGCTTCCTTGAGATCGTCCGGGTCTTCAACACTAGGCTACCGATCCTCGACCCTGCACTTCTCACTACTGTTGTTGATAGGTATGATTTGATACACGTTTGCGATAGTACAAAGCATTGATTTATCTCATTGTTTAAATTAAAAAACTTTTTGTACTGAATTAAAAACCAACAGGTGGAGGCCAAAGACCCACACCTTCCACCTTCGTGCGGCGAGATAACTATCACGATGCAGGACGTGAAGATGATACTGTGTCTACGGTTGGAGGGGTCTTCCAGTGACTGGGATCCTCGATAACGATCACTAAATAAACTTGGTGGAGTAGTTCTGTGGCAGAAGACCACCCGAGGACGAGGATGCTAAGAGAGCAAAGTAAGAATTTCTACGTTTCAAACATTTACCGTTTTGACACCAGCACATATTCTGCAAATTATTTTGCTATTTAGATGAAGGGTGTAGTACATAAATTTTATGATGCGTATTGTCTTTGTCTAATTTAATGTTTGCTTTTGTTCCCTTAGCTCTCATGTAACATTCGGTGTCAGCTCTAATTTAATGTTTGCAAAATATTTTAGAAAAACATCGGGTGTTAGTTTGGTCTGGATAACAGAAAACTTCGAGGCGCCGCTGTGTCTGGATGTCAAAAAAAGATAGTGGAAACAATTACTTACATTAAAACAACTGCATGTGTAGAGGCAACGCGTCGCTGTGTCTGGATGTCTCGATTGAAACATGTCGGACCGGGAAACCATAGTCACAGTTAGAAACAGGGAGGTCAGGAGGGACGGGGGCATCTTTGCTAGACGCTGTCGAGATATAATTCTCAAGGACGACCCCGTTTTCACCAAAACTTCCTCTCGATACATTTCTTGCATCTAACAAAACGGTTGTAATTTAACAAACAAAAATCAAAACATCACAAATTAATGTCAATGAGAGCCATTTGCATTACAACAAATAAAATATAACATACACTTTGGTGCAAACTCTATCTTAGATGCAAACTTAAAAACTATATAAAAACTATACTTTGGTCAGTAAAAAAATAAAATTTGGTACATCAACAGTGTGTTCATATATTTATTTACATATAAAAGTTGAGATGCAAACTCAAACAAGCAAAATTTTTATAAAAATTGACCTTAGAATACATGGTAATCATAATTCTAAGTAATTGATTAACTTTAACATTGACAATCCTAATCCTTCAATCCAACATTATAAGGAACTCATATTTTCCTCCATACCCTAATTATTCATTCAAATCCTTCGATTCCACCGTGGAGGCCGAGAAGGAGCTTCGTTATCTTGACAAGGCCGAGGAGGAGCTTCGGGGAAGGTAGGGAGGAGGCCGGCAAGGGAGGGAAAGTCTGCGGCCGGCCGTTGGGGGAGGCAATGGCGCGACGGCGAGGGCTGGGCGGCGCGGAGTGAAACAGAGAGGGAGGAAGGGACTAGGCCGCGGGCCTCTATTTCGCTCTGCCGCGTCCTGACGGGTGGCGTGCCACAACCGCGTCCTGATCGGTGACGCGGCAAGGCCTGACACATCAGCGACCAGCGGGCCAGGACGTTGCCACGTACGCACTCCTGCTGCGCCGCCATGCATGGCGCGACAGCGTTGTTTCGCTGCGCTATGAAAATAGGTGCTGCAAAAAGTGTTACATGAAAAGAACAGTGTTAGAATTAAAAATAATTTTAAAAAGTGTTAAAAATAAAAAAATTTCTCGGCGGCGTCCTCGGCCCTCGGGCAGCCAGGTGCACGGATCGGCCCCCGCGCCGTACTATCGTTATCCGCACCCGTCACGGACGTAGGCGACTGGCGGGCGGGCGGCGGCTCCGCGAAGGAATCTCCCCGTCCGTTCCGTCCCTCCCGGTCGGTCCCACGCACGGCTACCGGGGCTCCTAATAAATTCGCCGAGACTGACCCCAGCCCGAAGCGAAGCCTGCGCCGTCCGCCCCGTTATCCCGTGACGGTGCGGGCCCACCACCAAGTGGCTGACACGCGCGCCTTCCGTTCCGTCCTGCGGGTCCCCCTCGCCGAGGCCACGCCCGCGCCCCACCTGCCGCGGGTTGGGGTCAAACCCCCCGAGCTGAAGGCCGAAGCCGTTGGTATATCTACACGTCCACACGCGGCTGACGCGCGGGGCCACGCCCGGTGCCGGTGCCGGTGCCGCGCAGGCCAGATCTCACCGGGTGCCAACGGGCCAGGTGCGGTGCGCGGGGGCGGCCTAACTCGACGGGGCGCGCGAACAGAGGCCGCGAGCGCGGGGACCCACCTGGCGGCTCCGTGGGTCCCCACGGGGTGGTGGTAGAGCTGCTAGGGATAGTGGTGGCCTGGCGTGCGGCCTGCGGGTATAAAGCGGCTCGGGGCTATATAGGTCCGCCCCATCTCCCGTTCCACTCGACGGCCACCACCACTTTCCACTCGCCCTTTCTCTCCCCCCCCCCCGTCCCGTTCATTGGACCCTCCCCCCTCCCCTTCCTTCTCGCACAAGAAGAGAAGCGAGGAGGCGCGGCGTCCGTGCGGCATATGCCCGTGTCTGCCGTCGGGCTTCGCCTCTAGCAACGCCAGCCGTCCGCCATGGGTGGGCTCGAGGAGATCAAGAATGAAGCCGTGGATCTGGTAAGGAATTACTGCTTGCTGCCGCTACCACTGCCTCGCTCCGATCCTTTGTTGCTTGCGACTTAATTCAGACTGCAATATTTCTAGTAGTAGTACGTTCGTACGCGCTGACTCTGCTAGAGGTAAGGATGATCCAAGTAACGGCGGTCAGTTTTGCCTGCCCTTTTGACTTCCCGTTGTGTCCTCCTCGCCACGCAGCTGGTCCTGGAGAAAAAAACGAGCAAAAGAGGCCAGAGTCTGAACTCTGAAACATGTGCATCGATTTCACACGCAGGAGCAGGAGTTTGTTTTCTGCGAAAAGGAAACGTTTCCTGCAAAAGAAAACAAAACCTGAAGGAAATCCTGTTCCTCTCCCTGCGAAAAGATTTTATTATGCCTTTATTTATGGGTAATGCTAAGCGGACGCATCGTTCCACAGACGGGTCTGCACTGGCACTTCACTTTTCCCCGCTCCGCTCGCTGCCTCCCGTACTCACTCCGCCCGCTCTCCCACACTCAATCTCTCCTGCGCGCTCCTCCGCCCGCTTTCCTGTCGGCTCTCCTGGGACGTCCCCGGGACGGGGGCACCGCGCGCCGCGACCTCCATGCACCCTCCATGCACCCCCACTCTTCCTGCGATCCGGCCCCCGCACCCCACCGGATACGAGGACGACAGTGTCGGCTCCGATAAGGTAGCTCGTGGAGGGATTTGGATCTGAGGCTTAGCTCCTCCTCCTCCTCTCCTCTGGATCAAAGGGATGCGGCGGTGGCTAGGGTTCCGACGAGCTCTCGAAGTCAGATCTCGCCGTGTTACACTATTTTTTTTTCTTCATGTTGCAACTGATGATTTTGAATGTTGCAATGGGATTTTTTTGGTTGTTGTAACAGATATTATTGCGATGTTGCAGTACTACTGCTTGAGATGTTGCAGCGTATTTTTTCGAATGTTGTAGCATAATTTTTTTTATGTTGTAGTATACATTTTTTTTGATGTTGTAGTATATGTTTTTTCGATGTTGCAGTATACTGTTTTTTTATGTTGCAGTTGGGGAAGGGGGCGCGTTGGGGAGCGGAGCCGTCGTCGGGGGTCACGACACGGTGGGGGGCGCTCCTGCCGGGGCCAGGCAAACGGATGGGGATGAGGATGGCGATGGAGATGGGGATGAGGTTCGGAGGCGCAAGGTGCGGATGTGTCGGTCGTGCGCGGGGGCATCCCGATGGAAGCGGGGGATGGGGACGAGGTTGCTGGTTGAGGGCGGGGGGTGCATCTATGCCTAGGGACAGCAGCGCGAGCGTCCGACCCTAGCGCCCGAATCGGATATCGGGTCGCTAGTTCCATTTATTTATCACTAGTTTGCTTCCATCCTCTCCGCCACATGACGAGGACGATGGGCTTGCAAGCGGCCTTTAGAGCAAGGCTAATAATATAGCCGGCTTGCTGGCTGTAAGGTTCCTTGCAGCCTTCTCTCTGCCCATTCATATAGTAGTTAGCTTTTTATAGTTAATACATGGCCTACTTGTCTCTCCCACAGACTTTCTTGGTTCTTGTGTCTAAGCCGGCTGTAAGCTTACAGTCCGCTTCTCCTCTTTCTCCTCTTCTCTCTCATCCACCTCAGCATTTAGTCGGCTTACAGCCTGCTATTATACGCGCTCAATCTATCTCTCAGCCGGCTTTTCTGTCAAGGGGAGGAGGGGCCGGCCACCTGGCGGTGGTCATGTTCCTCCCGTGTCTTGCTCATGTGAGCTGTTTGATTGAATGCTTACAGCTTTGTAGGCCGCCCCGCCGCCCAGGCCTCCTATCTCTTAGCTTGGTGAGAGAGATACCCACCTCTGAAATCGGTCGCTCACTTATTGCTGTTTTGATGATCTGCCGTATTTAATACGTTCCCTGATTTGATCATGGAGCAAAATCTACTAGTTTTTCGCCATATATAGACATCGATCTGTCGATTGCTCCCATGGTTCGAAATTGTTTAGAATAGGAGCCTAAAATATCTGAAATTGTGCAGTCCCGCTACCAGTCCCCTTTGGATTTTTTTTTATTAGTACGGTATGTGTTAACTTTTCAATTCGTAACCGAAGCAATAATAATATTGGTTATTATTAGTGTAGTACGAAATTGCACGTAGAGTCAAACTGGAAAAGTCACTCGCCATCTAAAAAGTCATTTGCGCGGTGCACGCAAATCGACAGGAATCATGCTGCTGAGATTAGGCGCTAACGACCATAATAGGCCGAGGGAGGAAAAATAGGAAATCCGTGCTCCTTGAGCCGTCGTTAGCTTTTACTTATTTTATTATTTAAATTAAATAATCCGTGTTGACCCAGTGGAGCACTACTGCACTAGAACCATGAGCCACAGGCCACAGCCACCTGAGCATGACCGGTGGTCCCTCCGCTCATCTTTTTGTTCCGTCCAATTCGGCCGGTTCACACGCGCCCGCACGCATCCCCGGGCCCGTGCTTGCTGGGTCACACGTGGGTAGGGGCCACGGAAAGTGCGGAGCGGCAGTGGGGACGGGAGCCCTGCGCCAGCGGCCTCTGATCGAGATCGGACGGCCGTACTGTTGGCAATCATTGGCCCCGTACATCTCCCTGTCCTTTGGGCTCTTCCATGTTCCAACCGCTAACTTTATAGTCACTGACACCGTGGGCCCGAGGAGATACGTGCTTTGCATGGAGTGTTCTGTGACAGTTCTGGCTTTAAATGACAGTACGTGTTTACACCGTGCAAAAAGAATTGATCTCGCCTCACTAACGGCGTTTGTATATATTTGTAGGAGAATATCCCCATCGAGGAGGTGTTCGAGCAACTGAAATGCACCCGCGAGGGGCTGAGCTCCAGCGAGGGCCAGCAGCGTCTCGAGATCTTTGGCCCCAACAAGCTCGAGGAGAAAAAGGTAAATCTGCACTTAGTTTTTTTTTTTCCTTTCGATTGAGTCCATATATGCACTGTCTGCGATGCTGAAGCTTTTTGGTTGTCTTATGTTTCACAGGAGAGCAAGATCCTCAAGTTCCTTGGGTTCATGTGGAACCCGCTGTCATGGGTCATGGAGATGGCTGCCATCATGGCCATTGCCCTTGCCAACGGTGGTGGCAAGCCCCCGGATTGGGAGGACTTCGTCGGTATCATCGTGCTCCTCGTTATCAACTCCACCATCTCCTTCATTGAGGAGAACAATGCCGGCAACGCCGCGGCTGCACTCATGGCCAACCTTGCTCCCAAAACCAAGGTGAGCACAAGAAGCTATATTTAACTAAATGAAACTTTTTTAAAACAATAAAAAACAGCCCTGAAAGAATATAAAGAGAAAAATACATGAATTATTCCATAGTAAGGTAGCAATGATATTTTCATGGACAAGTTGCAATATAGTTGGAGGAGGAATCTTTCTGTACTAGCTTTCAGCTTGAAAAAGCTCCACTTATGTCATGTCCAAAAACTTCAAGTTCTGAATGGTCCATTGGATGGGTCATGATTGGGAATATATTCCATTATTGAGGAAAAGATAGGTACACATCTTTTAGATGCTGTTTGATTGGCATAAAGAATTGGGATAGTTTGGTGCGCCTTGGCATTTGCAGCTTATTTGGATACAGGACATACGTTTTTCTGCTGAGAAGTCAAGTTCCAGTTCCATTCATACGTAGGTTTAGTCTTATCCATGGCTGGAAGTTATCTAAGTTGGAGGGGATGCATTATTGTCTTGCACGTGGCATTCAACTAGCTCAGAATTTTCAACTTGGGTTGCCATCCTCCACCTTTTCCAGTGTTTTTAATTATGTTAGATTAGAGAAGAAAAACATGCCATTGCTTGCAAAACATCGCTGTCATTTAAATATTGTTTTATTCATCCAACTTGTGGCGAGTCAAACAAATTGAAATGTGTTAGGTACTAATGACTACTTAAAATAAACTTTAATACTGTTACATTAGCTGATAATTATTTAAAAAATTTGCTATCTATTTCATCTCATCAGATTGGTTTACGTGTTCTAGGTTCTGAGAGATGGCCGATGGGGCGAGCAAGAGGCTGCAATCTTGGTTCCTGGTGACATCATCAGCATCAAGCTTGGTGATATCGTCCCTGCCGATGCTCGTCTCCTCGAGGGTGATCCTCTCAAGGTTGATCAGTCTGCGCTTACCGGAGAATCCCTCCCAGTTACCAGGGGCCCTGGGGACGAAGTCTTCTCAGGGTCCACTTGTAAGCAGGGCGAGATCGAGGCTGTGGTCATTGCCACTGGAGTGCACACCTTCTTCGGCAAGGCTGCTCATCTTGTGGACAGCACCAACCAGGTCGGACACTTCCAACAGGTCCTGACAGCAATTGGTAACTTCTGCATCTGCTCGATTGCGGTCGGCATCATCGTCGAGATCATCGTCATGTTCCCAATCCAGCACCGCAAATACCGCAGCGGAATCGAGAACCTGTTGGTTCTCTTGATCGGTGGTATCCCAATTGCCATGCCTACTGTGCTTTCAGTCACCATGGCCATCGGTTCGCACAAGCTGTCACAGCAGGGTGCCATCACTAAGAGGATGACTGCCATTGAGGAGATGGCTGGTATGGATGTGCTTTGCAGTGACAAGACTGGCACACTCACCCTCAACAAGCTTAGTGTCGACAAGAACCTCGTCGAGGTGTTTTGCAAAGGCGTCGACAAAGACCATGTGTTGCTGTTGGCTGCAAGGGCTTCAAGGACTGAGAACCAGGATGCCATCGATGCTGCCATGGTTGGCATGCTTGCTGATCCCAAGGAGGCCAGGGCTGGTATCAGGGAAGTCCATTTCTTGCCCTTCAACCCTGTTGATAAGAGGACTGCTCTGACATACATTGATGGCGATGGCAACTGGCACCGTGTCAGCAAGGGTGCTCCTGAGCAGGTGAGGAAATTTGCGATGATGTTGCTTATTCTGGAATTAAAAAAAAAATTGTTCTTTCAGCGTGACTAATTAATTGCTCCTGTGATGAAACCCAAACAGATTCTTGACCTGTGCCACTGCAAGGAGGATTTGAGGCGGAAGGTGCACGGTATTATCGAGAAGTATGCCGAGCGTGGTCTCCGTTCGCTTGCTGTTGCCAGACAGGTATCTTGGCTGATGTTCTTTTTCACGTCATTTCGGTTTTGGTGATCGGTGAGCCATTTTCTCATTCAGAAAATGTGACCTTACCACAGGAAGTGCCTGAGAAAAATAAGGAGTCCCCTGGTGGACCATGGCAATTCGTTGGTTTGTTGCCCCTGTTTGATCCACCTAGGCACGACAGTGCTGAGACAATTCGCAAGGCTCTTGTTCTTGGTGTTAACGTCAAGATGATTACTGGTACATAGCCTGTCACTAATAAATGATCATACAATTTGTTGCGCCAGTATTTGCGCAATGGCTAAATTTGGACATCTTTTTACTTCAGGTGATCAACTTGCTATTGGTAAGGAGACCGGAAGGAGGCTTGGCATGGGTACCAACATGTATCCTTCCTCAGCATTGCTCGGCCAAAACAAGGATTCTACGCTTGAAGCACTTCCTGTTGATGAGCTCATTGAGAAGGCCGATGGTTTTGCCGGAGTCTTCCCTGGTGAGACCAATACCTATAAATACTGTCTAGTTGCTATATAAAGTATCTTTTGCTTATGGGATTTTTGTTACACAGAACACAAGTATGAGATTGTGAAGAGACTGCAAGAGAAGAAACACATTGTTGGTATGACTGGAGATGGTGTCAACGATGCCCCAGCTCTTAAGAAGGCCGACATCGGTATCGCTGTTGCGGATGCTACTGATGCTGCAAGGAGTGCTTCCGATATTGTCCTTACTGAGCCAGGTCTTAGTGTCATTATCAGCGCTGTCCTTACCAGCAGATGCATCTTCCAGAGGATGAAGAACTACACCGTCAGTTCTTTTCTAAGCATCTATTCTCCTTTTTTTAATGGTAGCGTGCATATGATCTACGTTCTGACTCTTTTCCCTGCTTCATCTTGTGAATCTACAGATTTATGCTGTTTCCATCACAATCCGTATAGTGGTAAGTACCTGACATTTTTTTAACTAAAATGGAAAGCTCACTGTGTCTGCAATCTAATGTGTATTTTGTTTTGCAGCTTGGATTTTTGCTCATTGCTTTGATCTGGCAATACGATTTCTCTCCCTTCATGGTCCTTATCATTGCCATTCTCAATGATGGTATGTATAGTTGTTTTTTTTTCTAATCGTATCATAGTATAGGCATCACTTCTCAATTTCTCACCGTCTTCTCGTTTTTGCAGGTACCATCATGACCATCTCTAAGGACAGAGTTAAGCCATCTCCCTTGCCCGACAGCTGGAAGCTGAAGGAAATCTTTGCTACCGGTGTCGTGCTTGGAAGCTACCTTGCTCTGATGACTGTCATTTTCTTCTGGGCTATGCACAAGACCGACTTCTTCTCGGTAAATTCTCAAAATTTCCCCAAAAGCCTTTGTATCGATCTCCTCGATTGGTATGTATTTTCCAAGTTTGGTTTGTTCTCACCATACCATGTTATTGTGCAGGACAAATTCGGTGTGAGGTCAATCAGGGACAGTGAGCATGAGATGATGTCTGCGTTGTACCTCCAAGTCAGTATTGTGAGCCAGGCTCTGATCTTCGTCACCCGTTCCCGTAGCTGGTCCTTCGTGGAGCGCCCTGGTCTGCTCCTGGTCACCGCGTTCCTGCTCGCTCAACTTGTAAGTGCCGGACTGCCTGTGAGCTGAATGGAAGTTCATGGAAGACAGCACATGACTAATCTGCGCCTTTTTGTTGATGCAGGTTGCTACCTTCCTCGCTGTCTATGCCAACTGGGGCTTTGCCAGGATCAAGGGTATCGGCTGGGGCTGGGCTGGTGTCGTCTGGCTCTACAGCATCGTGTTCTACTTCCCTCTGGACCTGATCAAGTTCTTCATCCGCTTCGTGCTCAGCGGCAGGGCATGGGACAACCTCCTCGAGAACAAGGTAGGATTTCTGTTTCAATAGCCGGAGAAGCAAACAAACTGCCTTTTTTTTTATCTCTCAAGCCATTTGCTAATGTATTTCTGAATCCCTGTGTGCAGACCGCCTTCACCACCAAGAAGGATTACGGGCGGGAAGAGAGGGAGGCGCAATGGGCCACCGCGCAGAGGACGCTGCACGGTCTCCAGCCACCGGAGGCTGCCACCAACACGCTGTTCAACGACAAGAGCAGCTACCGCGAGCTGTCGGAGATCGCTGAGCAGGCCAAGAGACGAGCTGAGATCGCGAGGCTGAGGGAGCTCAACACCCTCAAGGGCCACGTGGAGTCGGTGGTGAAGCTCAAGGGGCTGGACATCGACACCATCCAGCAGAACTACACGGTGTGAGAGCCTGCTGCTGCGATGTCGACGAAAAAACCTTTGCCTGCCCGACCCCCTCTCCTTATTGCGACGGAGTCATCTGATTACATTACACAAAAAAAAATTCCGGTGATGAATTGAAACAAAAGAACCGTGTGGCTGATCTGACCGAGCAGCCCTAGTTGTAAAGCGCTATACCACCAGACACTGCTATATGATGGTATGGTTGGGTACCCCGTCTTTCTAGGGAGCTTCTTTTTTTCCTCTTCTTATATTATGTTTAAAATCTCAATAGTGGAGTGTGCGCGTGTTGTAATCGTTTTACTTGCGTTTTCCCCTAACTAGCCGGTGATCTCGTGGAAAGCGAGGTGAAGTAATAATGCAACAAAAATTTTCTGCCAAGAGCATGTGTTCCTTCTGACTTGATTGATGCAGACAGCAAATGGTTTTCTGGTTCTGCAATACAATGTCGTCTCATTCTCAATGTGCGAAAGTTGGCATGCTTTTTACTACTGCTAGTCACGCACTGGCTACAGTGCAGGCAAATATGAAAGAAATAATTACCAAAGCAATCATAACGTGCTATGAAATTTATAGGCTATATTTTGACGCTGCAAAAGGGGATAGGACCAGCCACGTAGAATTCTCAAATCATAGGCTGCCCTGTTAGGGCTTGTCCATGAAGGACTCTCTTTATCCGGAAAAGCTTGTAACTATCGTAGTATCGGTTTCCAAGGAGGAGTTAGGCAAGAGGTAAAAAGAGGAGTGTACCCCTACACATCCAGTTTTTTAACACAAAGTGCTGTATAAGTTGTGAATCTTATGATTACTCATTAGGAATTTTGCTGATCAACAGGAGCAAATTCAAGATATACGATACTTCCTCCTTTCTTTTTTATATGTCACATTATCTTTGTCCTAAGTTAAGCATTACTATCTTTGATCATCAATTTTTTTTTAAAAATCGTTATAGTTCCACCGCATACGAATTATTATATATTATGAAAATATTTCTCATAGTGAATCTAAAGCATAGATGTTATGTCACGAGTCTATATTTATTTTAAAAGTCAACAGTTAACGATATAAATGTTTAACTTAGAACAAAGCTATCATAACATGTAAAAAACGGTGGGAGTATTAAACTTTCACACCTGCATCCATCAACAGGAGCGTCCAACACAGCTGCTCCACTACACTTGTGACTACGTGAGGCCTAAAGTTGTGTTCGTTTTGGGACAAACGTTAGACCCTGAATTGTAAGTGTATTCTTACGTGGACGGAAGTGAGTATTTAAAACAGTAGGAGCACTGCGTTGTCATATCATATATACTGTCGGCTGCCATGTTAGAGCCGCAATCTGTTAGAGGCATCCCATAAAGTATTTAACTTAGCAGGAGCACTACCATATCATATAAGAGGGACTAGCAAGCCAGATTTACATCAGTTTGATTACATTTCTAGACTATGAACGCATCAAGATGCTTCATAAGACTCCTAATCGACCGAAGTTCCGCTTTCACAATTCAAAAACTTAAAAGGGAGGACTGTCGAACGGCATGTAGAGTTTGTGTGATGAGGTTGTTCTGTTGAGTTTAAAAAGCTTGATATTTCTGGAAGTGTGTGCGTAAAAGGTCATCACCGGAGGGTGTGGGTGTTTTGTGATGTGCACGTCCTGACTCACTGAACTTTAAACGCTTTTTATGTCCTGTAGACCTGTCATCTTGATGCCCTATGCGCTGCTCCAAAAGGGCGAGGAATATATAAAAAAAAAGGCTTTTGTATATTGCCGTAAAGCAAAAGTGCTGGCCGGCCTGTATTCGGAGATTCTGTACGCGGGACGAGGACTGCACAATTAATGCCAAGCGAGGGAATCGAACCAAAACCAATCCATCCTCCCGATCGAAGTGGGACGTTCTCGTACGATCCTCCCTTATCGTCTTTCGCTGCCAAAACAAGTTGAGCCACAACTCCGTTATACCGGGAGTCACCAGTCACCACGCGACGGCAAAAGCCACAGCGACACCGCCACGTATATATAGCACGTAAAAAAGCTCGGAGACGCGTGGGGCAGACGCGCGCCGGCGCCCGGCCGCCGGCTGAGAGGCACGCGCTGGGGGCTGGGCGAACGAACGTGACGGCAGCACGAGTCCACGAGGCCGGGCCGGGGCGCGGTCGCGATCCGCCCCGCGCATCCCTTCTTCCGTGCCCTCCCGCGCGCTACCCACCGGTGGTAGTGCGCGTCGCCGCTGGCTGTCCCGTCCGTCGTACCCGCTTGGCGCTGGATGGCATCGCCTGCAGCCCGTAGCGCGGAAAAGCGGATTATTCCTCTCTCCCCTAGCTGGCCCCTGCGGGCGTCGGCGAAGCTCGTCCATCCAAAGTGCTCGGCGGGCAGGCAGATCGGTGGTCGTTCGATCTATTCTATCTATCTATAGTAGGCCGGGCCGGGACATCCCATGCTCGCCTGCCCCCTTCATCCAGTAACCTGCCTGCCTGCCGATCGTCACGTCGTGTGGCGTCGTCATGCATAATGCAACCCGGCCGTTTGCCTTTGGGGCTTGGATGGATGAGCTAGGCAGGTAGTAGGCGTCACTTTTCCCGGTGCCGCCGTCCTTCACGCTTTCACGCGGAATTAAGGATTTGAGACGTTCGCTTGGTTTAGGAGCAGTATTTTTTCCGTCAATGAACAGTATTTTTTTTTTCTCATAACAACTCAGTCAACAGTACTTTCAGCTATGTCTTATCAGCCAAGCGAACGGGAGCTATGTCTTATCAGCCAAGCGAACGGGGCATTGGTTTGGGGGACGACGGCGTGGTCGAGTGCGCAGCGGAGCACACCAGGCATCTCATAATACACTGTTGGATCAGCTTCAGTAATTTTCCGGCGGGTGGGGGGTAGGGTAGGGTATCGCATACTATACGGCTCACTTTCCTAGAAGTACACCGTGGTTATTACCACGTATTCATCGCCTATTGGTTGGAGCGTACCGCGTTCCACTTGCTGTAGCATACATTCAGCGCTATCTACAGGAGCTACTAGCTGAACCTCTAGCTTAGCTACAACGGGCAGTCACAAGTGTCCAAGGAACATGCTCCAAGTCGCCGCTCTGAATGGGTAAAGTTCGCAACTGAGACCCTCACCGTCAATCGCTGCACAAGTCCCTTCTATTCTTATTTATTTATCCGGCGCATAATTGGCCATGCAGACCATGATCCTATTTTGCGGACTCACAGAAATACCTTGGATAATATCACAATCTCTTCTACACACAGTAATATGTTGAACTACTTCAACAAATCTACATGTAAGATAGCCAGCATTCGCTGTTCATACAGTACAGCATATGCTTCATTTGCGGCAGGCGTTGGGACCAGCCAGGCAGGCAGCCAGCTCTAAAGCGATTCACTTATTTGAGCTTGTGAATCTGGTCTTTATTTTCCCCAAGAAAAAAGGCGCGGGGAGAGATTATGATCAGAGATCGTGTCACTGTGCGTGCCGAGTTGCCGAACCGAACGGTCTCCGAGGGCCAGGGCCCAGAAGCGACTGGAGGAGCTTAAAAGAGGAGACATGCGGAACTGAGCCCGTACACAGTGCACTGGATAAGATTTCTGTCTATCCACCTATCTATCCGTCGAGGTGGAGGTAGGCGACGCATTTTGGCATCTCGTCTCGCACCACCCAACCAAAAGGCGAGGACGATCGATGCCCAGCTGCTACTGGCTCAACCAAAGCAAAGCTGCATGCATTATATTATTAAGAATATATAGTACTCCTACCAGTAGTCGTGCAGCCGTGCAGGCAGGATCTGCCGGCGGCAACATGCATGCCAACATCCTCCGGTCGTTTCGTCGCCAGAATGAGAGCGAGTGGGACTACTACTCGCAGGGGGACGAAACGATTGCTCGATACTGAAAGCCTCCAAGCACTGACGTCCATCGTCTTCCAACTTTCAGAGGGAAGTGATGATGCGTGAGAGGAATTGGCCGTGATTTGATTCTGACGAGAGCGAAGGCTTGGCATAAAGGGCCAAGCCGAACCCTGCTTGCGGTCCCGAAAGCCAGATTCGAGTAGCTTTCAGCTTTCTCGCGCGCTCCTGTTATCACGGAGAATTTTCTCCTCCCTCTTTTTTCCCCTTTCCTCCCTGGGGCGGGGAACTTGCCGAGAGGAGAGAATTTTGGGATGGGAGGGCCGTTTTTTTGCTGAAGGAGAGCGGGATGGCCTCTGGAAAAGCAGCGGAGTGGGCTGGACAGCTCAACGGCCTAGTTTGTGTGCTGCCGTGAAGACGGGCTTAGAGTTTAGAAAAAAGGCCGGATTGGTCCAGATTGCTGGGGAATGTAACGGGCCTATGTCACTTGGGCCGGTGCTTGCTTAGTGTACTTGTTCGAGGCGCCACGACGGCCTATTGAATTTATGTGCTTGGCTGGTCGTAGTGCAACGTAATTCTTTTATTTCTTTGAAAGAGTGCAACGTAATTCTTGAACGTAAACATGTAATCTTGGACTCTTGGTGTCGGCGCATCAAGCACAGCAGTTTCGCTTACCAAAGTCGTAGTACAACGTCATCGCTCAAGGCCCAAGCACTAGTAGAAAAAACATAATACCACCTCGATCGCTCTGTCGAATCAGAGGCATCAGTGACGGTGACACGAGAAAGTGATTAACTGGAAGATGAACTAATCGTGATTGATGGAAAATGCCCCCATCGGAGCATGCCGAAGGATTTGAATCGGAGGTCCACTAGCAGCTTGCATTGCAACCATGGATCATAGTCACAGCATTTTTTGTGTGAACCGACGGTCACCACATGTGCTTCTTCTGTACGATTGATGATGATTGATCGATGACTGCTTCGCTTCCCTATTAATGCTAGCCCAGATTCGTTGAATTGGGAAACAAACGTCACAATTAATAACCGATTTTAAGTTCTGAACTAGCAACAGTTCAGCAACCTTTCTTAATGGTCAGCAACAATCACTTTTTTGGGGGGCGAAGGGAAGGAATTCTAGAGAGAACGATTACATGTTTACGTTCAAGTCTCTCGACAATAAGAAAGGTATACATGTTAACCTCTCCATTTGGCGGTACCCTCGCTGTTATTTTTGTCTATTTGTCCTAAAATAAATTAACTTCTCGAATTACTCTAAGTCAAACTACCTTGAGTTTGACCAACTTCATAGTGAAGAATAACAACATTTATAACATGAAATAAGATAGTGCTTGGTAGGAGAATGTAAATGGAATTGTAAACCTAATCAGAAAACACTATAATCAAGGAAGCATGGGATTTTATCCCAAAAAAGGTTGGGTGTAATCATATTTGTGATGGACTATAAAGCGATTCCATCGTACCTATTTATGGCGCACTTGAACGAAACAAAAACAAAAAGGATTCCTTACTGCTATAATTCGACTACGTTACAGAAACTTGAACCGAACGCTATCTAAGTAGATTATGAAAACATATTTGATCAATTTCATTGTGTATCTAGTTATACTAATTCATACCATAAATATTAGTGCTATTTACTATAAATTTAGTCCAACTTAAATATTTTGACTTAGGATAACTCTAGATAAGTACACGGGGAGTATGTGGAAATGGTTAAAAACAACCTAACCTTCCCTCACATGAGTTAATCCTTCTCAGTTACTACTCAACACTGCTGCTAAGGATGGCAGTTGGAGGCAATGGTGAAGCCCAAACTTAAGATTAGGGATTTTTTTTATTTTAATACTTTTTGAAAACTAATTTTAAATCTAACATTGCTTTTTTTTTTTAAACTAACACTTTTGGCCGCGCCTATTGTCCTGGCGCGGCGAAATACCTATGCCGCGCCATGCATGGTGGCACGGCAGAGGGCTGACGTGGCGGCGACCGGAATCGCGATCGTTGACGTGGCAGGGCTCTGCCGCGCCACGGTGCATGGCGCGGCAGGGCCAAATAAATATCGCGAGCGAGCCCGTCCGCCCGCACGCACGCCTGCCCGCCAGCCGCCAGCCGCCAGCGCCCGCACGCGTCCGCGCCGGCCGCGCCACAAACGCCAGCTCGTCAAGGCCACCCGCTCCTAAGGTACCTCCCTATCGATTTCATGTTATTTTGATTATTATTGATTTAGAATAATTAGTGATTTAGGATAGTTAGTAATTTAGGATAGTTAGGGTTTTATGATTATTATTGATTTATGATAGTTAGTTATTTAGGATAGTTAGTGATTTAGGATAGTTAGGTTAGTGAATTTGTTTATGATTTACGTAGGTAGTTTTTAGGTTTGAGGTTGTGTGTTCTAGTATAGTTAGGATTTTGGGTTTAGGGATTGATTAGGTATTTATTATTTAGTTTATAGTTAGTTATTTAGTTAGGAATTTTGGGTATAGATACTAGTTTACAAATGTCGGTACTTACTGGTGCGTGATACGTCGATTTTGACGACTTCATGAAGTTTCATCAAATGCTTATATTTATAGTGAAGTTGTTTATGTTACTAGTTCATGATATGTCTGTTACTTTGAATATATATACATGTGCTTTCATATTGTGTTCGTATTGCATAACAAGTAGTTCAAATTTTACAATGCTACACAATGTTAATTTGAATTTTATTAATTTGAATATTCTAACGCTTTATTTATCAACTTGTAACAGGATGGCCCCTTCCACGTAGCACCCGTTGTACCTCATTCTTGAGGTGGAGTACGACGACCAGCATCGAGCACACATCTTGAGTGACAACGACACAGAGGTGGCCTTGCCTACTTTGAGGCCCCGTAAGCACACCAGGGCGCACCAGTGGGACGAGCGTTACGCGCCGTACATATAGCATGCCGGCTTCCTCGATCTTGTCCGTGTTGTCAACCACGGTCTTTCGCCCCTTGACCCAGCACTACTTACTGCAGCTGTAGACATGTGCGAGTGCATTCTTTGTACGTAAACTTTTTTGTAACAAATTTGAGGCAACTAACAGTCGTTCTATTCTTATAACAGGTGGAGGCCTGAGACCCACATGTTCCACCTACCTTGTGGCGAGATGACCTTGACCATGCAGGACGTGAAGGCTATTTTTGGCCTTCGGTTGGGGGACTTCCAGTGACAGGGATAGTTGACAACGATCACTGGAGGGAGCTGGTGGCTCAGTTTACTGGCTTTCTTCCACCGGACAACGGGGCTTTCAAGAAAAATAAGTGAGAAATTGAAGCCTATTTAATACTTGCATTGCTTTTCTGCAGCCATCGGATCTCATTTTCTTTGGTCAATTTCAGGAAAAGTTCCGGTGTTTCGTTGTCCTGGATCACAGAGCGCTTTGATTACTTAGACCCACAGGCTAAGGAGGCTCTGATCGACAGGTTCGCTCGAGTGTGGCTCTGGCACTTTCTTGGTGCTTTTCTCTTTCCAGACGTCTCAGGCAACACCATCAGCTAGATCTTCCTTGACATACTACGCCAGCCGTGGAAGAACATAGCGGCGTACAGCTGGGGCAACGTAGTCCTGGCATGGACGTATCGACAGCTATGCGTTGCCTGCCGTCGCACCTCAGGGTATGCAAACCTTAGGGGTTGCTCATACCTACTCCAGGTTTGGTGTTGGGAACGATGGCCTGTTGAGAGGCCCCTTAATACTGGTTTATCAGTAAGTACTTTGGTTCATTATATTTTTCGATATGGTTACATATGATAAGTTTATTAATGGCTAATTTATTATCGTGTTCAATGCAACAATAGAACGGGCAGGATACACTCCCTACAGCTCTGTTTATCTGGACGGAATCTGAGTTAGTTAGAGGGAATGCGAGACACAAGTACAGGGAGTACACGGACGGTCTCAACATCCTGACACAGCACCAGGTTATGCCCTCTTTACTATCATACCTATGTCTTGTTCGATGTACACTATATCACAGCCTAACTCAATTACGAAATGTTCAGGTGCATTGGTGTCCTTGGGATGCTCTAGAGCTCCAGTACTATCTCAGTCCTGTCACTAGGGACGAGTCAGAGGAGTATTGCTGCAACGTCCCTCTTATTTTCTTCCACATGGTCGAGATTCACTTGCCCATCAGGGTCTACAGATAGTTTAGAAGAATGACAGGCTGCCCATCATCGCTTTACTCCACCAACCAAGGATTGCACGGGAGCATTATCGATTAATAGCAAAGCTACAATTCAGAGGTGTGTGTGGTACAACTCACATCGTTTTGTTGCAGGTATGATCGTAGGAAGAGGCACAAGACCAAGGATTGGCGCGTGACACACAACGCACACATCCACTTGTGGGAGATCAGGGAACGACAGCTGGTCCATGCGGGTCCTCCACACGACCAGCACACCTTCGACGAGTACCTGCGGTGGCTTAACAAGTCTACAAGGACACATATCAAGCCCCCGTATACTGAGGAGGCGATTGACAAGGACTCAGAGGAAGATGTCATCGAAGATGTGTACGACATTACCACTAGGGAGGACACACAACTACAGAGAGCCCCGCTTCAAAGATACGTGGTAAGATACTTGAATGGTATAATTTATTATCCTTTTGGTATTAAGTATGTGTACTAAAACTATCCAACCGCATTTCTATACCCAGACGACACAATTGTCAAGGATGTTCAACGAAGCAGCGTTTCGGCTTCACGAGTCTAGAGGGCAGGGGCCAGGCGTTCTCGCGGCTTTTGTGGAGGTAAACATAAATTAGTCCGTTCCGAAAATGTTTCTTTAGTGTAATGCGTTTGGGTAATGCACTAACTTTAACGTCTATTTATGCAGAAGGTGAAGAAGAGCTACAGGAAGCTAGCTCAAAAGCTGAGCTGCATGAACACTCCTTATGAGGAACCACCACTCCTGGCGCGGTTGGGTGATACGTCTTCAGCCTCTTTGAGGACACCAGCCGACTCTTCTCAGCCGATGATAGGTGCCACTTCCGCGGTGTGTACACCACCACATCATAGCGCTGGGAAGGACCCTACAACCGAGGACGACGATGACGGCGACCCCTGGGCTTCCGCAGATAGCACGACCAGTGGGACGATTGGCCGCAGGACGAGATCGACATGTCTCAGCTAGGTGGTGCCCCGCTTGATACCCAAGGAGCCTCACAGGTACTAACAAAAGTAGTTTCTTTAAATACGTAGGCTACATGAACTAACGATCATAAAGAATTCTAAGTAATCGTGCATATCATATACTTGCAGGATACGAGCCGTACGCACCGGCGACGCGACCACACCGACGTTGGCTACACTCCCAATGTGTTGCCAATAAATCTAAAGAGATAGAGGCGTCCGAGGGATCCTTACACTCCTGGGTCTTAGTTTGTTAGGTCGAACTATTATTGGCGTCCGAAACTTGCAAACTTAGTTGGTTATGTTATGTCGAACTTATGTCAAACCAATGAAAATGTTATGTGGCAAGCTTATCAACTTACGCACGGACTTCATTTATTTGCTTCATATTCATTTCAATACGTCGCGGCATCACTGCATGCGAGATTAAGTAGCAACTAGTTCAGAAACCGACTAGTCCTGGGGTATCTCGACGTCGGTGGCCGGCGTCTTGCGTGAGGGGTCGAGGAAGCCGGGGTCCATGGTCGTGTCACCGCCGATCCTACAATATGGGGCCAAAAAGCCAAATAAATAAGTTCCCTTAAAAATATTCATTTCAATCCGATCAAAATTTTCATAATCGATTAGTTAACATGGTGGTTAACCGTATTATGAAAGACGGAAAAAAATCATTGGCTTATCAAATTCTCGATTCGGCCGTAAAAAAAATTCAACAAAAGACAGAAATAAATCCACTGAAAGCATCTAGGCCCCTCGTTGGGTTTTCGGTGATTAATGATAATACGTGATTACTGTGACTAATGTGTGTTTTGCAGAGACAATTAAGTTAGGTCACGATAATGGAGATCGATTGGGCTATCATGGTGGTCATGCCCCTACGATGGAAATCATTTCGGTTTTCAAAGGATGTACGACAAGGTTAAAGATGGACTAGTTCTAAGTGTAGTTTGGTGTTGAGAAGACACTTAGAGTAGTGTAGGACTTTGTTTTTCCTTTAGGCCATACTATTAAGGGGGGTATGGACGGGTAGCTTGACCAAGGTGAGTCTAGTGGGTTAGGTGTGGTGCACACTTGCTAAATCTAGCACTAGGTAGCTCCTAAAAAGCCCTTAGATCATTTGGAGCAAACTTCATTCATGTATGATTGAGAGTTGGAAGTGATTGGAGGGTCAAATACTGATCGGACGCTGGCTCAGAGTCCGGTCAGTTCATTTGATCAAGGTGATTTTCGTCTAGTGCGACCGGACTGCTGAGAGTTGAGCGACTGGATGCTGGGTGCCAGCATCCGGTCGACTCCAATAAGGTTCCAGAGAGGGAAAATCGTGATCGGACGCGTCCGGTCACAACTTAAACACTGAAGTTCGGGGAGAACTGACTGGAGCGTCCGGTCACCCCACAGAGGCACATAACAGTTTGTTTTTTAGCCGTGTGTATAAATACTTCCTCCATTTATGTGTGGGGGTACTTTTTCTCATTCCAACAGTTAAGAAACACACTTGAGAGTGCCAAGAAGAGTAAGGTCCTAGTGAGGTGATTGAGATTTGAGAATCCCAAAGAGATCCCTCATTAATGAAAGCAAGAGTAGCAAAATGTGCATCCACCCTTCTCATTAGGCTTGTTGTGGTCAAGTGAGAGTTCGTGCTTGTTACTCTTGGTGATTGCCATCACCTAGATGGCTTGGTGGTGATTAGGAGCTTGGTGATCATCCGGTGGAGCTTATGGATGACCCAACTCAAGTTATAAGCGGTTGTGGGTGATTCACCGCGACGGAGTGTCAAACAATCAACCTGTAGAGAGCACTTGATCCTTACGCGGATCAAGGGGGAGCTACACCCTTGCACGGGTGCTCCAATAAGGACTAGTGGGGAGTGGCGACTCTCCGATACCTCAGCAAAATATCACCGCATTTCTCCTTCTCTCTTTACTTTGTGCATTTACTTTGAGCAATTCAATTCTTGTCATTTACATTCATAGAATTGCCATGCTAGAGTAGGATTGGAACATAGGTGTAAGGAAAATGGACCCTTGGCCCATTTACTTTGGATTTTGGTGCTTGATGTCTAACATAACCAAATTGGACTAATGAATTTGCAAGTGTTTGTTTTGTAGTTCAATAGGGTGCAAGACATAACTTGGACGAAGACGACATGATGATCCGATGATCAACACCTCAAGCAAGACCTTAGGAGCACAAGAGAAGACCCAAGAGATCAAGCAAAGTCCAAGCCTGAAGATTGGAACCAAGCCGTACGCAAGATCGCGAAGAAACGAGCTCGCAGAGGCGACCGGACGCTGGACCGGACGCTAGTGGCTCAGCAGTCGGGACGACCGGATGCTGGACCGGTGGCTCGGCAGTCGGGACAACCAGACGCTGGACCGGTGGCTCTGCAGTCGAGACAATCGGACGCTAGACCGGTGGCTCTGCAGTCGGGACGACCAGACACGGGCGGCGAAACCGACCGGACGCTGGACAACAGCGTCCGATCGAGTACAGTAAGGTTCTAGAGTGGAAAATCTGCGACCGGACGCGTCCGATGGCAGGCGACCGGACGCTGGCCAGCGTCCGATCAGGATATTGTCGGCTCAACGATCGGGACGACCGGACGCGTCCGGTCAGGACGATTCAGCGTTCGGTCAGTAGCAGTTTTGTGGGAATTCGACCCCAACGGCTACTTTCTTAGTGGGGCTTATAAATACAACCTCCAACCGGCCATTTGAGTATAGTGGAGCCAAGGAAACATACCAAGGGTGTTGATACACCATTTTAGTGATCTCCACTTGCATAGAGCTTAGTGATTCATTAGGTGATTAGCGTAGGTGCTTTGCGAAGTGCTTAGGTTGATTAGACCATCGCTCATGCACTTGCTCTAGGTTTAGGCCTAGTGTTTAGTGAGGTTTGCATACATCTTACCACTCGGTGCTTGCGCGCACCATTGTTGTACATCAGAGGGGCTTGAAGTCTTGCGAGAACACACCAACCGCGTTTGTGGTGTGGCCACCACCGTGTACCGGCGGGAACAAGGCCTGCGGCATGTCGGTCGGAAGCTTGATAGTGAAGACGGCAGGGAGCATCCAGGAGAGGCTTGCCGGAAGGCACGTCGGAGACTCACTTGCGCGTGGGGAAGGCCCGAGGCTATCCATGGAGTTACCCGACCGGGAGCTTGGCCCTTGCGAGGGATTCCTTGTGAGGGGCTCCAACGAGGACTAGGGGAAAGCTTGCGCACTTCTTGATACCTCGGTAAAAATACCGGAGTCGTCGACGGGAGTTTGCATATCTCTACCTTGTTCTTTAGCTTCCGCATTTACATTGCTTACATTACTTGTTCTACGGTAGAGATAGCAATCTCACTAGCAAAACCGTAGTTGCACATTTAGATAGTTCATCTTTTGTATATGTTTTGCTAGAGTTAGAAAAAGAGGCCATAGTTTTGAAGTAGAATTTTTAAGTTGCCTAATTCACCCCCCTCTTAGGCGTCACGGTCCCTTCAAGTGGTATTAGAGCCGGTTGGCTCACATTTGGACCTTTGGCTTAACCGTCATTGAGCCGACGCTATTGTAGAGTGGTTGGGATGGATACCGCTAGGCCTCCACAATTTGATGGCACTAACTTCCTCTACTATAAGGCTAGAATGGCTTACCACCTTGAGGTGGTTGATTTAGATGTATGGAGAGTCATTCATGACGGGATGAAACCCATTAAGAATCCCAAAAAGCCCACAAAGAGTGACGAAAAAGAAATGCATTTTAATGCTAGAGCTAAGAATTGCTTGTTTGAATCATTTAGCATGGATGTGTTTAACCAAGTGTTCACCTTAAATACGGCACATGAAATTTGGTTAAAACTCCAAGAGCTCCATGACGGCACAAGTAATGTCCAGTGAGCAAAAACACTGTCTAGCTAAGCAAAATTATGATTCCTTTGCTATGAATGATGATGAGCTTGTTCTTGATATATATTCTCGATTGAATCTAATTATCAATGAGCTCCATTCAATAGGATTATTAAAGCTAGATGATGTGGACATCGTGAGGAAGATCATCTTCGTTCTACTATAAAAGAAATATGCAAGCATCATCACCATCCTTCACAACATGGAGAACTTGAGCACCATGACCCCGGGCATTAGTCATTGGCAAGCTAGTGGACATTTGAAATGTCACATAAAATGGGTCAAGGAGAAGCATCTTCATCAAGCAAAGGCAAAGCTCTCGCTTGTAGCGAGAAGAAAAAGTTGAAGGGCAAGAAAGTTGAGTCAAGCTCAAGCTCAAGCTCCTCAAGTGAAGAAGAAGATAAGGATGATGATGATGATGAACAAGAATCAAGTGATGATGATCAATCTTCCTCCTCCACCTCCGACCTTGATGAAGAATCAATCAAACTTATCAAAAAGGTGGAGAAGATGATCATAAAGCTCAATGTCAAGGGTGCGCCCATCCAAATTCAAGACCTTGTTTTCACTAATTAAAGAAACGAGCAAAGAAAGAGAGGATGCTATGGATGCTGGCAAGTTGGGGCACTTTGTGGAAGTTTGTCCAAACAAGCCCACACCTAAGACAAAGAAGAAGGCATGCAAGAACCAAGCCCTCACATCAATAAGATCATGGGATGATTCTTCAAGTGAAGAAGAACCCCATCACAAGAGGTGAGGCCGCAAGCACTCATCATTAAGCTCTTCTCGTGTGTGCCTTATGGCACGAGGTAACGAAAGCTCTTCCTCTAGTGAGAGTGATAGTGATGATGATATGCCTTGTTATCATGAACTTGTGCAAGAAAATCTTAATTATGCTAAAGCTTACACTAGTCAACAAAAGAAGCTCAAAAGTTTAAAAGAAAATCTAGATAGTTCACAAAAAGCATACAAAACCTTGCTTGAATAATATAAGAACTTTGCTAATCTCAATGTTGAACTATCTACTAAAATTGAGAAACTTGAGACTAGTGCAACAACAAATGCATGCACAATCAATGATGAGCAACTCTTAAAGAAAAATAAAAAGTTAAAAGAAAAGTTAGCTAGCTCACAAGAAGCATATAATAGTTTGCTTGCTAAAATAGGAAACCATGTGCAAACATTGTGATGAGCTAACTAATAAAGTTGATAATCTTGAAGCCGTTAGCACAACCCCCACCAAGGCATCTAAAAAGAAAAGTTCTATCTTTAACATGTCTAAAAAGGATGCCTCTACTTCTTGTAATGATTTATGTTTAGACTCACCTTTGTGCAACCAAGTTTGTGTTGAGAAAGTTGTTGTAGATACATGGACACAAGAGGTTGCAAAGGAGAATGAGCAACTCAAGCAAGAAGTAGCTCGCCTCACCAAGGACTTGACTCAAGTGAAAGGCAAGGCGAAGCAAACCTAACTTCATCAAGATAACACCAGTCAAGGGAGTGAAGAAGCTTGATGAATGACAAACCAGTGGTTTGTTACGTGTGCCACAAGGAAGGTCACAAGTCCTATGAGTGCAAGGTGAAGAATGGGAGAGGAGCAAAGAAGAAGGAGAAAAAGCAAACAAGCAAGCTCTCCAACACCTACACCAACAAGGTGGACAAGAAGGCCTCCACACCTTATCTCTTGAAGAAGAAGAAAAATGACAAGGTGGTGGCCATCAAGGTGAACAAGCAAGCCAACAATGGGGTGAAACGCTTTTGGGTGCCAAAGGAAATCATTTTAAACATGAAGAGCACCAAGAAGGTTTGGATCCCGAAAGGGAAGTGAGAAGTCCGTCGGACTTCGGGGAATTTGGAGACTTGGCAAAGTTTGGGTGCATTTCATGGGGTGCATTATGATGGACCAAGTCATTGCCAAGTAGGTTAGTGAATACTATGGACCCAAATTTCCCTTCCCATGTTAGGTAACTAGATGTCATTACTTTCAATTAGTATTCATTTCAATTGGTATTGTTTTTCAATTGATATACTCTTAAAGCATCTAGTTATCTTTCATGCCTATGTTTGCATTTACATGCTTAAATCTTTTGTCATGCATTCAATAGGTATATCATATGGTAGGCTTGCTCGGTTTCATTATCAACCTTTGGAGCAAACCTACATGGTTTAAAATTGTTTAGGAGCACGACACATAGCTTGTTTTATAATTTTTTTATCTAATATGTGCCAAAGTCCAAATTGTAGATAATCTCTCCCAAATATCATCTTTCAAGTGGTATTTTGATACTTAAATCAATGTGCACAAAATTTATAAGTATTCAACACTTGTGTGCACAAATTTAGGGGGAGCTTAATCTACAAGTTGGATGCTTTGAGACTAACACCTTTTCAAGCTTATCTTGTGTGTAGTAGTCTCATTGCAAGGAAAATGGAGTCCTCGGAGGAAAGCATTATACTTCAATTGGTAGACATCAAATTGATTTTCACATGTGGTATTTCTAAACCGATATCACCATGTTGATCTCTCTTTAATATTTATTTGCTTTCTCTAGGCATTATATAGATTAACTTCTCTTGTGCAATAAATTACTAATTATGTATATGCTTTGCTTTTTATCATATGTATGCATAAATTTAGGGGGACCTTAATTTATATAATGCGAGAGTCAAATTTTGTGATCTATTCCACTTTACACACAAAGGATCACAAGGTTTGACCCTCCCTTGTGCTTAATGTCTTCCTTTTCGGTGTTTGATTCCAAAGGGGAGAATTTTAGAGGACCAAGAGCAAGCATTAATTTGTATACAAGTAGTAATGGTCTGAAAAAGGGAGGTTAGTGAATTATGGATTAGTCTAAGTAATGGGAGAATTGTTTAGAAAGCTAGGCTTTAATCCATAATATCACATGGGGATTTTTGCAAGGGCAAGATAACCTTTCATTTAGCTTTAATTGGTATCTTACAATTGATTTCAATTGGTATCCCTTAATATCATATATGATTTCAATTGGTATCTTTAAGTATCAAATAAACTTGCCCTTTGCATTGCATCCTAGCAAGTAGGTAGTTTTTAACTTCCAAATTCTTATTATTTGCTTGCTTTGGTCGTGTTGGCATCAATCACCAAAAAGGGGGAGATTGTAAGGAAAATGGACCCTTGGCCCATTTACTTTGGATTTTGGTGCTTAATGTCTAACGCAACCAAATTGGACTAATGAATTTGCAAGTGTTTATTTTGTAGTTCAATAGGGTGCAAGACGTAACTTGGACGACGGCGACGTGATGATCCGATGATCAACACCTCAAGCAAGATCTTAGGAGCACAAGAGAAGACCCAAGAGATCAAGCAAAGTCCAAGCATGAAGATTGGAACCAAGCCGTACGTGAGATCGCGAAGAAACGAGCTCAGCAGAGGCGTACCGGACGCTGGTGGCTCGGCAGTCGGAACGACCGGACGCTGGACTGGTGGCTCGGCAGTCGGGACAACCGGACGCTGGACCGGTGGCTCTGCAGTCGGAACAACCGGATGCTGGACCGGTGGCTCTGCAGTCGGGACGACCGGACGCAGGCGGCGAAACCGACCGGACGCAAGACAGCAGCGTCCGATCGAGTACAGTAAGGTTCCAGAGCGGCAAATCTGCGACCGGACACGTTCGGTGGCAGGCGACTAGATGTTGGCCAGCGTCCGATCAGTATATTGCCGGCTCAATGGTCGGGACGATCGGACGCGTCCGGTCAGGACGATTCAGCGTCCGGTCAGTAGCAGTTTCGCGGGAATTCAACCCCAATGGCTACTTTCTTAGTGGGGCTTATAAATACAACCCCTAACCGTCCATTTGAGTATAGTGGAGCTGAGAAAACATACCAAGGGTGTTGATACACCATTTTAGTGATCTCCACTTGCATAGAGCTTAGTGATTCATTAGGTGATTAGCGTAGGTGCTTTGCGAAGTGCTTAGGTTGATTAGACCATCGCTCATGTGCTTGCTCTAGGTTTAGGCCTAGTGTTTAGTGAGGTTTGCATACCTCTTACCACTTGGTGCTTGCGCGCACCATTGTTGTACATCGGAGGGGCTTGAAGTCTTGCGAGATCACACCAACCGCGTTTGTGGTGTGGCCGCCACCGTGTACTGGAGGGAACAAGGCCCGCGGCATTTCGGCCGGAAGCTTGATAGTGAAGACGGCGGGGAGCATCCGGGAGAGGCTTGCCGGAAGGCACGTCGGAGACCCACTTGCACGTGGGGAAGGCCCGACGGCTATCCACGGAGTTATCCGACCGGGAGCTTGGCCCTTGCGAGGGATTCCTTGCGAGGGGCTCCAACGAGGACTAGGGAGAAGCTTGCGCGCTTTCTCGATACCTCGGTAAAAATACCGGAGTCGTCGACGGGAGTTTGCATATCTCTACCTTGTTCTTTAGCTTCCGCATTTACATTGTTTACATTACTTGTTTTGCGGTAGAGATAGCAACTCACTAGCAAAATTGTAGTTGCACATTTAGATAGTTCATCTTTTGCATAGGTTTTGCTAGAGTTAGAAAAAGATGTCATAGTTTTGAAGTAGAATTGTTAAGTTGCCTAATTCACCCCCCTCTTAGGCGTCACGGTCCCTTAATAAGTTGCTAAACTTTTGTGCGGTAGATCAATAGAAACACTTTCTAGGCACAAGGGGTTAATTAGGCTAACCGTAGAACTTAATTATTGCGAAGAAATTTAGAATTAGCCCAATTCATCCCCCTCTTAGGCATCTTGATCCTTTCATCCACTATTGATTTTACGTCAAGCAATACTTAGAATAACTCCCACTATCGACGCGACGCGTTCCGATTAAACCATCCAGGGACTGCCGGGCGGGCGGCGGGCGCGGCGGCCAGGCGGGCTTGCTGCTCGGGCAGGCGGGACTGGCCGCGGGGTTTTATTCGGCTCTGCCACGCCACGGATCAGGGCGCGGCACTGCCGTGCCAAGGTCGGTGGCGCGGCAGGCCCTGCCACGTCAACGGTCAGCGAATCCGGTCGCCGCCACGTCAGCCCTCTGCCGCGCCACCATGCATGGCGCGTCACATGCATTTGGCCGCGCCAGGGCAATAGGCGCGGCCAAAAGTGTTAGTTTTAAAAAACAGGCAGTGTTAGATTTAAAATTAGTTTTCAAAAAGTGCTAAAATTAAAAAAAATCAGATTAGGAGGGACAATTGGAGAACCATTTAGCCTTAATTTACATCTTAGATTAACTAGACAATTACATCTTAGATTAGCTAGACAATTAATGGATGTTGATTGTGCCAAGTCATGATTGTATCCATAAACTCTTATTTTATTGTCACTATGCATCTATATGGCACTCCATTTTAGTACATCATATCTATAATTGAAGACCCCACAAGCTAGTACTAAGCTAGAGTTGGATTGTTTTGGACAACATTTAAATACTAAAATTGTATTCTTTTTTGGGACCAACACTACTACAGAATATTTATTCGTGTCGGGCATTTTGGGTTTCCCGCGGCGGGCAAACCGGTCCGCCGCCGCCCAAAGGCCATGGTAAATCGTGGCTTTCCGCGGCGAACAGCTTTGCCCGCCGCGGTTAATCGTTCAGGAAAAACAAAAAAAAAGAAAAAAAAGCCCACACGGGCTTGGATCCGGGCCGCACTGAACCTAGATCCCGCCGCCGCCGTCGATCCACCGCCGTCGATTGGATCCGCTATAGCTCCAACCCACCGCACCGCCGGAGGGAGAGGAAGGGCCGGGGTGGGCGCCACGCCCACCGGATCTGCGCCGCCGTCGATTGGGTGGGAGGGAGACGACGCCCCTCCGTGGATCCGTGCCGTCGCGGCGGGTTGGGGCCGCCCCTCCATGGATCCGTGCCGTCGCGGCGGGTTGGCGCCGCCCCGCCGTGGATCCGCGCCGGACGGGCCACGCCGCTGCTTGCCACCGTGCGCGGAGGAGCACCCGTCGCCGCTGCTCGCCACCGTCGTCGGGGATCTGCAAGGGTGCGAGTGTGAGAGGGACAAGATCCACCATTGATCTGAGAGAGAAGAAAGAGGGCTCCACACCTTGCGCCGGATCCGCCGCCGCCGCCGGGGCCTCCATGCCGGCGTCGGGGCCTCCACGCCGGCCGGAGGAGGGAGAGGAAGGGGCGCCGTCGGGGCCTCCACCGCCGGCCGAAGGAGGGAGAGGAAGGGGCGCCGTCGGGGCCTCCACCGCCTTCGTCGGGGCGGCCTGACCTGGAGTGCGTGGGGAGGAAGAGAGTGGGGAGGAAGAGAGGCCGACTGCGCCTAAGTATACCTATATATACGTGTAGACTAATATCTTCCGTGGCGGGCTTTTAACGTTGTCCGCCACGGGGTATTTACCGTGGCGGGCATCGTAATATGTCCGCCACGGTAAATCGATTTACCGTGGCGGACACCTTACGATGTCCGCCACGGTAAATAGGGTATTTACCGTGGCGGGCATCTTAATATGTCCGCCGCGGTAAATCAATTTACCGTGGCGGACACCTTACGATGTCCGCCACAGTAAATAGGGTATTTACCGTGGCGGGCATCTTAATATGCCCGCCATGGTAAATCGATTTACCGTGGCGGGCAAATGTGCCCGCTGCGGTAAATAAAAAATGCCCGCCGTGGTAAATCGTGGGATTTACCGCAGCGGGCAAAAATAGGTGCCCGCCACGGAGTGCAAAAGGGCAACGCTGCGCATATTCGTTTGTGTAGTAGTGCAAGGGGTAGGTCTTAGAGTTCAGAATTTGTATAGTATTAGGTACTATATGTTAAATGACTAGATGTCTAGATGTGTGATAGAGATGAGAAATAATTGCAACTTTCTATACATATTATTAAATGCAACCACAACGATATTTTGCTTGTGCCATTAACACACAGGGCACAGGTGCAAAAATTTAACCGCAAGCCGCTGGGTGTTCCGAGGACAGGTTTAATAAAATCCACGGATCTTGTAACGTTGGGGTGTTTGCTTGCTCCACCCATGCACGCTCCCTAGCTGGTTGCATGAGTCTCTATTTAGCACGGCCCAGCTTTAGCTCCACCAAAAGCTTTTTCGATGGAGGTAGAGCTGGAGTTGTTTTAGTAAACCGTTTAGCAAAACATCTCCACATAGATAAAAATACTAAAGTATCTATAATACCCTCGCTCCTTCTATCTTTCTTCTTTCTCCTGACAGCTCCCTTCTCCTCCTCCTTCACTCTTAGCGTATGCAACCTCTCCCGGCGGCAGCGCTCCCCTCCTGATGTCCGCACGCCCTCCCGGCTGGGGGCAAATCTAGTATCCTTGCACAGTTGGGCCCACAGGTCGGGTGTGGGTTGGATCCAAGTGAAGTTACTAGTTTTAGCTCCATCTCATTTCAAACCGCTGTGAGAGTACGATTTAAAGGACTCCTTAGGTGATGTTGTTGTGGTTTACCCTACCTGGCAATAGCTCCAGGAGCTGTTGGTGGAGCTGTGCGGCCTGAGTCTATCCGAGACTGTGTAAGTATCTATCAGATACAGCGTTTCTCAACAACCTATTGCATGTCTTACATGGTCAATGACAGCACGATCTGATCCTCCAGTAATCAAAGTACAGCGGCGATTATTATTAAGCACAGAGACAATCGCCGGATCCATTGGCCAGTGTGGTCCATTATTGATTAGCAGTTCGTACGTGTGCAGTGCAGGCCGCGCGCTCTATCTATCTCTGATTGATGGACGCTGGCGAAATATAATGGCAGTGGTACTGTTCCACACCACTGCAGTCGCAGTGTCTGCGTTCTATTCTTGTGCTTGGCAGGCCCCTCGATGGCATCCGGCCGGCCGGCCGGCGGGGCGGCCATGCATGGCCCGTTTCTGATCCTGCAGGCTCCATCGATCGGCCCCGGCCCCTCGCAGCCGGCTTCTTTTTACCGGGACGAAGATGGTAGCATGCATCAGTTTATCCTCCTGGAAACTGTGCGCCCGGCCGTGCATTGCATGCATGGGCCTCGCAAAGACGCATGGCGGGCAGATGCATGCACTGGCTGCGCGCGCGCGCGGTGACTGACACAGCACATGCGCCACTGCCACGTCCGAGCACTCCATCGGCGTCGTGTCGCCATGGCCCATGGTGCTCGTCCAATCGCCATGCATGCATGCATAGCTACAGCCTAGAGATAATAGTGAACATTGTTCTTCAGACTTCAGAGGCGCGCAGCGTAGCGTTTTATTAGCCTTTTTCGTGGTATAATGTCTCGTCCAGTGTCCATGCTCCACGCTCGCTCGGCTTGAGTGGATCGTCGTACGTAATATACGTGTGCTGTGCCAAGTAGGTGATCGGCACTATGCAGATGCGATGGCTCACAGCCTCACAGTCTCACGCTCATGCATGCAGGCTATAGCACCTAGCACTAGTAGCTGTATCCCGCCCGCCGGCAGGGAGAGGGATGGCGTAACGTGCGCCGTGCGCGTACTGCATGGTGCATGGTGCAACTGGGGTCGGCGTTCGATAAGATATAAGTAGGCGGCAGTGTTAAATGTGTTTTACGAGCCTGTCATGCTCATACATATCGCGACCTAACCTGCACTCCTCATACATGTCACGCTTACACACACCGGTGTTCTGAGCATATGTATAGGCTACCTAGCTAGAAGGTATATATAGTATATCTCGCACTGCACTCCTCGCTGAACAATGCCCTGCTCTGTTTAGTATTTTGGTGATGTTCAGCGGCAGCCAGTCCGGCTATGACATTGTTCAGGCAACAGATATTCTCTCCTAGCTACCTTGCTGTCGCCGTATTCGATCTCTTCTGGCAAAACGACCGCTCTTCTCTGTGCTTGATTGTTCACACATGCATATGCGTGTATCTGTGTAAGTGAGTAAAAGAGTGAGAGTACTGGATCCATCGGGCCAGGGGTCCCGGCCCCTACCTTGCTCAAAAGCTGTCCGAACAAATTATTGGAATGGCAGGACACGGCCTTTGTTCATGCTAAAAGCTCCGTCTACATCATGCACGGCAGCGCATCAGACCCACAGGTTCAAAGCACGGCGTTCGAGCTACGAGATGATGGGTCGATTGATCGATGTCCCCCCAGTCCGATTGAGATTTTGTGGACCTCTCAAGCCAACTGACCCTCGACACTGTGTTGCCCTGACTTTTGCTTCATCAGCAGTCTCAGAGCAGGTGCATGCATAATGATGCATGTGCTGTGCATGGCTCTATGAGACCAGAGCTTAGGCCCTCTTTAGATTCCACCCAAAATCCAAAATTTTTTAAGATTTCTTGTTACATCAAATCTTGCGGCACATGCATTGAGCATTAAATGTAGGTAAAAAGAATAACTAATTGCACAGTTTGCCCGTAATTGGCGAGACGAATCTTTTAAGCCTAAATAGTCCATAATTGGACAATTTTTACCAAATACAAACGAAAGTGCTACAGTAGCCAAAAGCCAAAAATTTTCGCATCTAAACGGGGCCTTAATGGTAGCCTGCATGCAGATAGGGTTTTTGGTGGCAGCAGCAGCACTGTATTATATGCACATATATCTGCCCCAATCAGATTTTGGTTGCTAGAGTTTGTCTTATGCGGGAACTTTACATCACCAAAAAAATCACGCTAGATACCCTGTCAAATAATCTGTGCTAATGAGCAGTCAGTTAGGTGGTCTCTGTAGACAGACACGAGACGCACCTTTGTAAAAGAATTTTAAACAAAATCAATCGACCCTATAAATTAAGTAACAGAGGTGGCCTTGTTGGCGGTGGGCGCGCGACTCGCGAGTGCGGCGGGGAGGGAAGACTGGGAGAGTGTGGCGCGGGGGTGGGGAGGGAAAAGAATGAAATTTAGGGTTAGGTGGGATGAGGGCGCAGGGGGCTTTTACCAGGCCGCCCAAGTTGTCATTGGACCGTATCAGGCCTACTGGTATATGTCGGGCCGTGCCGTGTCAGCCCCGCGTGCCTGGGGAAGAGAGAGGGAGGTCGTGCGGCGTGCGGCGCGCAGTGAAGGGAGGAGGAGAGGTCGTAGCCGACTCCCCGTCGTAGCATTTGGCCCATGTCTACACAACTTAGTTGGGCCATGGTCGTTCGGGCTTATACCAGCTTGTGCATCGTGGGCTGCCTGAGTAGCTAATTAATCGGTGTCTTGAGATACCCGGGATATCATAACCCCGACATCTACTCAATTAATAATCTTGTAGGTCTTTGACATACGTGTGAAGACATAAGAGCAAGTACAGTAATTGGCTTATAGCCAAGCAAATGCTGACATGGAGAAGAGAGAGGAGAGCTTGTGTTACGACCCAAAGTCGTTTCAACTAAAAACTTTATTAAGATATTCATGAAATGCCTTATCGTTCTCCTGTGAAGATCCCTGGTGCTTTGTACAAGGACAAGGACTCAAGGTTTGCCAATCAACGTCGTCGACTCCCTTGGATCAACTCAAGTCAACATTGGTTTCACAAGATTCAACCTTTTGAGAATGTCGTCCAAAAGATACTAAATCAATGTTCCTAGCCTCTCTCTAAGTAATATTCTATCTCTTGGACATCTAGATTTGGCCTCAATGCCAAAGATCCCAATCTTTCAATCGAATTTGCCAAGTCAGAGAATTGACGGAGCATCCTCCAGATCTCGCGGACCATCCGCCAACTCCCAGAACATAAGCAGTGAGTGGAAAATGAGCTATTCTTCACTCATCTGATTGGACCCACATGTCAGCACGAGTGGGGGGGGGGGGTATTCATCAGCAGAAACTTGATGATGATCTTACTTCTAGACTCAGTGTAGTGATGACGATGAAACTTGATGATGAGATGACTTATAATGTCGATCACCATAAATATGTTACTCACCTCTACTAGTCTTGATTACATAATTACTAGGTAAATTAACTATGAATCATGAGCATGTCATATTTTAATAAACGCCATGTTTTTATGCAAATAAACAACTGCCTATTATTCCCTCAACATCTAGCAAATATGTATATGTTGGAATTAAGTCATGCGAGTACATTGGCAAGTACTTCGGCTTGATGACCATTGAGCCAAGCTCAATAAGTCAAAGGTTAGCTGACCTTGGAATAGCCGATTCCAAGATGAGCTACAGGTTAACTCTGATGTTTGTATATGAGTGACTAAGAGAAACTAGTGTAGAATGGGATAACTTGTAATCAGGTGTACTAAACTTCTTATTTTTGAATGCAATGATTAATGATGTTTCAACTAATAAATTAATCTTTGATGCACAATGATGGTGATATGTGATTGTTTGATAATTGGTTCATTTTGCGTCACTTGACCATTAGAAAGATTCTGAAGAGGAGGTGCGGATGGCACTCTCTTGAGGGCCCTATGCTAGTGGGCACTAGAACAGGTTGGTCGAGAGGACTGTGCTAGTCAGATGAGCGTGGGAACAACCCCTCACAGCTTGGCTCTCATGCAAGCGATAAGCTGATCACAAAAGCATATGCAGTAATGGATCCATACATAAAGTGAATGTGAGGCGGATTAGAAAAGAGAAGATGAGACATGATTAAAAATAATAATAATAAAAATTTTATAGACAAATAAAATACCATTGTTGTATAACTTGGATCTTACGACTAACTTGACTAATAGTCAAATACTTAGCTCTATTATTGGACTTGCTCTAATAATACTGAGGTGTGTCTGTCGCTTGTGAAGCCTCATCGGATTTAACTGTTCTCCAAAAGGACATGTAGTGTGTATATAGTTTATAGGTTTAGCATGCGCACTTGTTGTACGTTGTATACATGTGGCGGTAGAAGTATATGCGTTTGTGTGTATATTCAGAATATTACAGTTGTATTTGTAGTACCTTAGAAGTCCAGGCTTAAAAAAACTCCAGCATCCTGTTGCACACGGGCACACACAAAAGGTTTCCGAAATAAAAAAAGCAAAAAGAGAAGGGCAATATACCAATTATTTGGGTGAGAAAAAACAGTAAATTCAACTTTTGACTTGTTGGTTCTATTAGCTCTCTCTCACAGCTTGGCTCTCATGCAAGCGATAAGCTCAACACAAAAGCATATGCAGTAATGGATCCATACATAAAGTGAATGTGAGACGAATTAGAAAAGAGAAGATGAGACATGATTAAAAATAATAATAATAAAAATTTTATAGATAAATAAAAGACCACTGTTGTATAACTTGGATCTTACGACTAACAGCCTGTTCGTTTCGGCTTATTCGCTTGTATCTGGCTTAACAATATTTTTCTCTCATACCAAACCAACCAGCAGTACTTTCCGCCATGGCTTATAAGCCAATTTAGCCAAAACAAACAGGCTATAACTTGACTAATAGTCAAATACTTAGCTCTATTATTGGACTTGCTCTAATAATACTGCGGTGTGTCTGTCGCTTGTGAAGCCTCATCGGATTTAACTGTTCTCCAAAAGGGCACTACGTCAGAATAGCACTTCACTGCCAGTTCAAAATACCTCATCACTGTCGGAGTTTGAACCGGCACAACCATACCGGCAGTGATGAGGGTAAGCTATCACTGTCGGTTCCTACAAACCGGCAGTGTTCTTCAACATCACTGCCGGTTCTTTACACAACCGACAGAGTTCAGTTCCACCAACACTGCCGGTTCATAAGACCACCCGGTAGAGTTCAGTTCCACCAACACTGTCGGTTTGTGTTTCAACCAGCAGTGTTGTCGTAAGAATCACTGCCGGTTTGTGACAAGAACCGGCAGTGATGGCTAAGCCAACGCTGCCGGTTTGTGGCTCTAGCCGGCAGTGCCATCACTGTCGGTTTGTTGCTAACCGGCAGTGATGTCACGTTCGTATTTTATTGTTTTATAAATAATTTTAATTAATATTTTTTTCGTGAAATCGGGTTTCGCTTTATATACGCTACGTAGACGACATGTCCATCAATATTAAACATTATAAATGTTACGGTTACAGTTCAAATGTTCTTATCAAGATCTCGATCTCTCAAAATAAAAAAAAATATTCTCGGACTTCATAGATTATGCAATGCTTCTCGGACTTCTTATAATAATCTAGAGAGCCGCTCTGGTCATACTGGTCCTTGAACTTCATGTATTGTGCAATAGAAAATACTCCATCTTTTTTCAATACCTCGGCTAAGATGAATTTTGTCAGCTCCGATTGCAGCGCGACGATCTCCATGTCTAACAGTCTTTCATGGTTATATTTCTTGCACTGTCGTTCAAAAAAGATGATATCCAAAGAGGAATCAGTAAATTATTTTATTGAATGATTAATAGACATAAATGAAATGAGAATTATACACACCATCTTATTGGCGCGAGGTGGTGCTCCGGCGGCGCGGGGGGAGGGGTATGCGTGGGGTTGAAATAAATTTGGATAATTTCAACCTGCACCTCTTTTATACCAGTAGCTCATCACTGTCGGTTCTAATTATAAACCGACAGTGATGGGAGTACATCACTACCGGGTCATTCACCAAACCGGTAGTGATGTGGTGTAGCAATTAGGTGTTAAGTAGGATAACTTTTTATTTATTTTTAATTCCTCTGACCGGCTCAATAGTTAAGACACCTCAACTTAGCCCTAAGATCCATGTTCGAGTCCCAGGCGGCCCAAATTTTTTTGTTCAATTTTATAAATTATTAAATGACTTTGGAAAATGGCTCATCAGTGTCGGTTGTAAGTCTAAACCGACGGTGATGAAGAAATATCACTGCTGGACCATTCTTTAAACCGACAGTGATTGTGGTATAGCGGTTACAGCATAAGTAAGTTATCTTTTCCATTTCTTTCGAATACCTTCGACTGGCTCAACGGTTAAGACCCCACAACTTAGCCCCCGAGGCCTGTGTTCGAATCCCTGATGGCCTAATTTTTTTGGTTTAATCTTATAATTTATTAAGCAGCCTAAAGGTCAAAACGAATAAATAAATAAATAAACCTTGGCACACATCCTATACTAGTGCAGCGGTTAAGTATCTAAACTCTACAGCCCGAGACCCGAGCTCGAACCTAAGGGCTGGCACAATTTTTTTAATTTTTTATATATCACTGCCGGTTTTCAAAATAAACCAACAGTGATAACCAGTATCACCGTCGGTTTCTTCTCATCAATGTCGATTTTTTGAAACCGACAGTGATGTTTATATATATTAAAAAATTTCTTTTATATACTTAATAAATAGAAGCATATGTATTCCTATGTCGAAATGGCTTGAATTTTTTTTGGCAAGCTTGTACACCCAAATTAAGACCCCACATAGGATCTTAGGTTTTTCTGATCAAATTTTTTATTTATTATATTTTTCTCTGTGCCAAATGAGATAAAAGAGGGTGAATTTCATCTTGGACCCAATAGATTTTTTTATCCACCTCCATAAAATTCTTATCCCTAGGGCATATTAGAGCATATGTAAAAGTTTAGCACCATTCTGGATCTTTTCGTGGATAGACTCAGTTCAACCTATAACTAATCGGTGTCGTCGTGCGGAAATTTAATTAAACCTCAGAAAATAGCAAACCATCTCCAGAAAATCCTAAACTAAGTGTTTGCTTCACACATGGCACGTGCAAGCCTAAGAAAAAGTTTGAGACCAATACGACATCGGAATGCATATGAACCACAGAAACCTTGATAACCTATGTGTATAGTCATGGTTCGATGAAAGGGCCCATGTACCTCTGTGAAGTATGTATACTCCGCCTATGTCGAAATAGCTTTATTTTTTTTGGCAAGCATGTATACCCAAATTAAGATCCCACACATGATCTAAGGTTTTTCTGATCAGTTTTTTTATTTATTATATTTTTCTCTATGCCGAATGAGATAAAAGAGAGTGAATTTTATCTTGTACCTAATAGATTTTTTTCATCCACCTCCACAAAATTCTTATCCCTAGGGCACATTAGAGCCCGTGTAAAAGTTTAGCACCATTCTAGATCTTTTTGTGGGTAGACTCAGTTCAACCTATAATTAAACGGTATCATCGTACGAAAATTCAATTAAACCTCAGAAAGTAGCAAACCATAATCGGAAAATTCCAAACTTGGTGTTTCCTTCACACGTGGCACGTGCAAGCCTGAGAATAATTTTGAGACCAATACGACACCATAATGCCTATGAACCACGGAAACCTTGATAACCTATGTGTATAGTCATGGTTCGATGAAAAGGCACATGTTCCTCTGTGAAAGTATGTATACTCCGCCTATGTAGAAATGACTTGAAATTTTTTTGGCAAGCATGTACACCCAAATTAAGACTCCATACAGGATCTAAGGTTTTTTTATCAATTTTTATTTATTATATTTTTCTCTGTGCCAAATTAGACAAAAGAGGGTGAATTTCATATTGGACCCAATAGATTTTTTCATCGACCTCTATAAAATTCTTATCCCTAGGACACATTAGAGCCTGTGTAAAAGTTTAGCACCATTCCGGATCTTTTCATGGGTAGACTCAGTTTAATTTATAATTAAACGGTGTCGTCGCGCGGAAATTCAATTAAACCTCAGAAAGTAGCAAAGCATCTCCGAAAAATCTCAAACTAGGTGTTTCCTTCACACGTGGCGCGTGCAAGCCTAAGAAAAAGTTTGAGACGAATACGACACCGGAATATATATTTCTAATTGCCCAACAAATGTTATACGAATTACATGCATGACAATAATTAAACACACAAAGCCATACAAATTAAAATTAGAACCCAATTAAACTATGACCTTGAAAACCTAGCTAAATAAACATTAATTATTATCAGAATCACTACCGGGTTCGATCGGGCCATGCACACTAACATGCCTCTATAGCCATATATGGTAATTGATGTCACGGATTATGTATCTACTTGTATCGATGAAGTCCAATGCCCGTATGAGTGCACTCTCTCATGCCTCACAATATCGAAAGAATGGTCAGCTATAGATGTAACCTACTGAACGACCACTGCCCCTGTTAGTAATCCTTATGCAGTACTGGCGTCCTTCTATAGTGAGCTAGTGATGTTACCATAGCAGGAGTCCTAATCGTACCCGAGTTGCTCCGTAGCTTGGTCTAGAATGACCCACAAGCTACATGCAGCATAGGTAAGGTCCTGGAGAGCAATCTGCATGCGGAGAAAAAGAAAAAAAAATTAGAGAATGTTATTACAATAATAAATAACAAATAACTATGACTCAGGTATAAGTGACCATTTTACCACGTTTGCACGGTTGTAGCTCACAAACCATTCTCTTGCTTGTGGGACAGGATATCACTAGCATTCAAAGCAAGTGCCTTGAAGTGCGAGAAATCAGGCACATCATAGCAAACACGTTGAAGTACCTCTAAACAGATGCGCACGGCACTAAATTGGACGCTTATCATGTCCGGGCTCTGTCTTCCCATCTCGTGGATATGGTTCCGATGATTTACACCCCTCAAAGGGATGGAAAAACTGAGTTCACACGTCCATAGCCTACCACTAGCATTAGATGTCGTGTTCTCGATGATGTCCGAGATAAAGAACCAGCTAAGTGTTGTTCACAGTCAATCTATTGGGAATATAGTCTGCAATATATATGTATGCAACAATGATATTAAACTAATTACACTTATTTGTTAGCATAAAAAAACAAAAGATGTTGAAAAATATTTTATACAATAGCTGGAACAGGGAACCGTGGAATGGCCACATTAGGAGCGAATGGCTCATCGTCAGTGTGAAAACCTGGTTCTTGTGGTGGGGGTGGTCCGTTGTTCATACCACCTAATCGATAAAATGCTAAAAAAATATGAACATAAAATATATGCACAAAAAATTCTTCCAAGTAAAATGTGGCAACATAATTAAATATAGATCGAATACAAGGAATAAGAATATATATAAATGTAGAATGCAAAGAAACATGATTATAAATATAGATCAAATGAATATAGATAGAATATTGGAGAAGACAACATATCAATACCATCAAAAAATGCAGGAGCCATGACCAAATCATGTAGAGAGAGAGAGAGTGGATTTCTTAAGAAGTGAGAGTGAAACATGAGAAATGGGACTGTGAGAGTTCGTGAGTGGGTGAGATCGATGTATGTGGCTGACGGTTTGTTTTATATAGGGGGCATGGATATCACTGTCAGTTTTTAAGTAGAACCGACAGTGAAAGTTAATATCACTACCGGTTTTTAAATAGAACCGACAGTGAAAGTTAATAGCACTATCGATTTGTAAGTAGAACTGACAGTGAAGGTGCATATATGTAAAGGATATATTTATTTAGATAGTACAGTGGAAAAGTTTTAACAACAATGATATATTTATTTAGATAGTAATGAAATACATCAAAAAATAACAAAAATATTAGTAATAAATTACATATACGATAACAAAGACCTTTACACTAAAATTCCATATACGATAATAAAGATATATTTGCGTACAGGTCAATGTTAAAATCAATGTGTATCAACATATTATAATGTAACCACCTCAGTAGCATTCTTCTAGCACCAACCAGGGTCAAACAGCAGCACCGAGGTGGTCTATGAGCTATACCGGTTGGAGATGACAAGGTGGCATCGATGAATCCGTCTTGTCTGTACATGGCCTTTTTCCAGATGCGCACCGCAGCGAATGGCTCTGTGAACCTCGTGGCATCTCCAATCTTTGGCGTTGCTCTATCTTCAATAGCATTCTTCTAGTACCTCTTGTGTGCACCATTTTGGTGGACTACGACGTATAACGATATATGTGGTTTGTTGTGAGGGGAAAACATTATATCATGGCTCATAAGGCCTAGCTGAAACCAACATGCATGGAGAGGCTAGCTTCTGGCTGAGGGCCATTTTATAGGGGCTAGCAGTCATGGTACATTTTTATTTTTGAACTAAAGTTGTCGAGGTAGGTAGGAGCAGTGTTCCAACTGTTGTGGTCAGTGAGAGCACTATTGGCATGTGAGGAGCATCTACACATCACTATCGGTTTTTGTTTAAAAACCGACAGTGAATGGAGCTTTTTGTGTCAGTTCGAGCAACCGACTGTGATAGAAGCTATCACTGTCGGTTTTAAAACCAAAACCAGCAGTAAAGGGCCCTGCTGCCATCACAGCCAGTTAGGGGTTAAGTAGTATAATTTTTCCCTTCCTTTCGAATTCCTTCGACTACGTCAATGGTTAAGACTCCACAACTTAGCCCCCAAGACCCATGTTCGAGTCCCAGGCGGCCCAAATTTTTTGTTTCAATTTTATAAATTACTTTGGGAAATTGTTCATCACTATCGATTCTAAAAATAAACCGACAGTGATGAGAAACCATCACCGCCGGGCCATTCCTCAAACCGGTAGTGATGGGGGTGTACTAGTTAGGGGTTAAGTAGTATAATTTGTCCCTTCCTTTTGAATTCCTCCGACTACCTCAACGGTTAAGACTCCACAACTTAGCCCCCGAGACCCATGTTTGAGTCCCAAGAGGCCCACATTTTTTGTTTCAATTTTATAAATTACTTTGAGAAATTGTTCATCACTGTTGGTTCTAATAATAAACCGATAATGATGAGGAGCCATCACTGTCGGGCCATTCCTCAAACCGGCAGTGATGGGGGTGTACCAGTTAGGGGTTAAGTAGTATAACTTTTCCCTTCCTTTCGAATTCCAACGGCTTCCTCAACGGTTAAGACTCCACAACTTAGCCCCCGAGACCCGTGTTCGAGTCCTAGGCGGCCCAAATTTTTTGTTTCAATTTTATAAATTACTTTGAGAAATTGTTCATCACTGCCCATTCTAATAATAAACCAACAGTGATGAGGAACCATCACTGCCGGGCCATTCCTCAAACCAGCAGTGATGCGGGTTACCAGTTAGGGGTTAAGTAGTATAACTTTTCCCTTTCTTTCAAATTCCTCCGACTGCCTCAACAGTTAAGACTCCGCAACTTAGGCCTCGAGACCCGTGTTCGAGTCCTAGGCGGCCCAAATTTTTTGTTTCAATTTTATAAATTATTAAATGAATTTTCTCTATGCACCTTCTTTCTCCATGGCCTTCTTAGCGTGACTCTTCATCTCGGCCTAATCTGGAGACTAGAACAGTACACGCATCAAGTAAATGGATCACTCAACAATCAATACACAAGCCACAGACATTCCCATTCACATCTCTAGGAGCACATACATCAATGATCAAT